>NC_050511.2:48242871-48545697 GCF_012460135.2 Molothrus ater
TGCCACCATCACAGCAGAAGATGGAGGACAAGAAGAAGAAGGAGAAAGACAGGACACGCCCAGATTCCTCCATCTTGCCTCTTGAACCCCCATTCTAAAACCACAAAATTCTACTTTTTCACCCTGTGATAAATTCACTAACATTCTACTCAAACCCTTGTGGCTTGTAACTCTTCGCACAAAGTTGGTAATTGTATCCGTGGGCTAAAATCAAAGGCACAGGAGTCTTGGACCCCGTGCCAAGGTCTCTCAGCCCCGTGCCAGGTCTTGAGTCCTCCAGGTAGTCAGAGGAATGTCCTGGGTTCTGACAGTGTCGTATTAAAGAAATTTAAATTTAACTTCACCCTCTAACAACCTATTGCTGCTGTTGATAGCTGAACATCGCTAGCCCAACTATCAAAAAGATTTAAAAGTAATTTGTTCTGAGACTAGTTACCTGGTGAAAGATGAAAAGGATTAGGCTTGGTCCTTACATTTTTTTCTATCTCTTCCTTTAGTTTCAGTTTGGTAGTTTTACTGCTTTCACTTTATAAGATGACAGAAAAAATATTTTAACAATCATCTGGTATTTTCTTTTAAAGGTACATGACAATTATCAGGATGATTGTTTAAAGAAGACTATTGCAGCATTCTTTTTTTTCAAAAAATAATATAATATAATATTAATAAAAAATATATAATAATAATATATTTTTTCCAAATATTATAGGTCAATATTTTAGATAATACTGTGGCGTTCATTAATAACGGGAAATATAATACTTCTTATAAATTTAATTTTTAGAGGCTATTCTGAAAATACTTGTTAGTTAAACTGCTAGATTCAGGTGGCAAAACTCTTTTTCCAATTATTTTCTTTTATGTGACGATTGTTTCATAAAAGAAATATGAAAAACTGGGTCAGTAAGGACCAGAACTTAGGATTCTTTCTTTCCAAATCACTGAGTTGATGCCTTAAATAGATGGAACAGAGGCTAGATAGAGTTCAGGGGAATAAAAGGAGACTTATTGAAAGGCCTTCAAATGCCACATCCTGGCAGTACCAGAGCCATGGCTTTGTCTCTGCCTGAATGGCTCCAAGATGGAAGCAAAAAGAGGGCTTGGTCACAAGATCTCACATTTTTATAAATTTTGGGCCATGAGCATAATGGACCTAATTGTCCAATTACAGCCTCAGCCCATGAAGTCCCGTCCTTCTTGTTTTTTCTCTCTTCAGTCCACATTCTTTATACTCTTGGGCCTGAGATCTGGATCAGCTGTCCTCGGGTCCCCAGCTAGAGAAGGAATTGTTGTGTCTACTCCTCTGTGAAGAGAGCTTACTATCCCCCATATGAAAACCCACACCTTACTGCCCTCTTATATGAAATCTAGACCCACACACCAAAGCAGCACATAATCAAAAAAAATAAAAGAACAAAAAGCTAAAACCCAAGGTATCAGAGTCAACTCATGTTGGTCTTTTTTCCCTATTGAATCTAATATTCTTTGCTGCACCACTGCTTCAATAGGAGGGATTTTTTATCTTTTTTCTTTTATTTTTTTTTTTTTTTTGGTGACCAAGCAGTGTAGTAAATAATTTCTTTTCAGGGATGAAGAGAGAGTATATTATCGTCCAGTCAAGAAAAGACCCTGGAAGATGGACAAAGAAGATCAATAAAACAGAGAATGTGTCATCTCTCTCAACAAATTGTGCAAATCTCAGAAAAAAGCAATTTGTCTTTTCCTTTCACTATCAAATTTGTGACTGGATGCTTCTATCCTATTCTACTACTGGCTACTGGTTTAATAATTCTTCCAGGAAAATGACATCCTTTCATTTAAACAACCTTTTTCTTACTTTAAAACAATCTATTTTCTATGTGGCAATAACCAATCTTCTTTCCTATTAGTTATAGACAGTATGAAGGACAAAGTCTGGATGATGGCTCCCCTCTAGGGAAGGGTAAATTCAAGGTTTTTCAATGGTACTGCAAGTGACTCAGGATCCTCCAGTTTATTTCAAAAATAAAACTAGAAAACTTTAAAAACTAATTTTTTCAGCTTCTCAGTGGGTTGACAGATTTGAGTCAAAAAAAATTTTATCTTCTATCACACAACAGTTTAGTTCCCAAAAGTTACTATATTCAAGGGTATCTTAAGAGCAGAAGGGAACCTGAAATGATGTCTAAGCTTTGAGCAAATAAGTACAAATTTAAGTCTGACTCTGTGAAGCTAGAGGACGAAGCATAACTTGATTTTTTTTTCATATGGAAACAATAGGTTTTTTTCACTCATGAGAAGAATACTGTGTTTCTATGGAGTTTTGATTTGAAATTCTGGACTTGTTTCAGTTTTCATAATTTTTCCAAAGACTGATTTTATGTCAGAAATATATGGTAGAAAGAAGACAAGTTGGCATAGAAATACTGAATTATTAAAAAAAAAAGAAAATAAAAGAAGAATAAATAAATTTCAGAGATGCTCCAGTTTATTTCTTTTTTCTAAAGAACTAGTAAGCAATATTTAATTTTGAAGGATAATAGTAATTACTAAATCTGTTTGTCTGGCTCATGTTCTTCCAGATACATGTTCCTCCAAATTATGGCTACTTAGAGACAAATCAATCCAAGAATATGCATGGCAAATTGGACCTTGCTTAGCTAGCACCAGTTCATAATTGTGCCTTTCACAGAATGTGATTGGAAGTGATGAACCAGGTAGGCCACAGGGAGTCATCTGGTCCAACCTCCCTGCTCTGCCCAAGCAGGGTCATCCTAGAGCAGATTTCATAAGGATTGTGTCCAGATGGCTCCTAAATACCTCCAGTGAGGGAGAGTCCACAAACTCTCCAGTCTGTTCAGGTGGAAATTCCTGTGCATTAGTTTCTGCCCATTACCTCTTTTTCTATTGCTTGGCCTCATCGAGAAGAGCTCGGCTCTATCCTCTTAGTGCCCTCCTTTCAAATACTTACAGGCATAATTAATCAGGTCATGGTTGTCTTTTCTCAAGACTGAAAAGCTCCAGCTCCCTCAGCCCCTTTTCATAAGAGAGATGCTCCAGTCATCTAATCATCTTTATGACCCTCCAGAGGCCCCATTCCAAGAGTTTAATATCTCTCTTGTACTGAGGAGCCCAGAACACAAAACTCCAAATGCAGCCTCACCAGGGCTGAGAAAAGGAGCAGGATCACCTTCCTTGACCTGCTGGCAATGCTTTTCCTAAGGTACCCAGGATTGCACTGGTGTTCATGGCTCCCATGACACGCTGCTGTCTCATGGACAACTTGTGTGTCCACCAGGACCCCCAGGTCCTTCTCTGCAGAGCTGCTTCCCAGCAGGTCACCCCAGCCTGTGCTAGGTGTTCCCACAACAACACCCTGGTGCCTGGGGTTGCTCCTCCCCAGGTGCAGGACCCTGTATGTGCCTTTGCTGAATTTCAGACAGCTTTTCTCTGCCCAACTCTCCAGCCTGTCAAGCTCCTTCTGAAGAGCTGCAGAGCCCTCTGGGCTATCAGCCACTCCTCCCAGCTTTGGGTCATCAGTGAACTTGCTGAGGAGTCATCTGCCCTCCACCCAAATCATTGATGGATAGAGCAAACAAGGCTGAGCCCAGTATGGAACCTTGGGAAACAGTACCAGTGACAGACTTCCAACCTGTGACCATCATTCAGCCAGTTCTCTTTGTCCACTCATTCAGTCAACACCTCCTGAGTTTGCCTATGAGGGTGCTGTGAGAGACAGTGTCAAAAGCCTTGATGAAGTCCAGGTAGACAATACCCACTGCTCTCCCTGCATCTATCCTGGCTTTTTTCTTGTCATAGGAGGCAGTCAGGTCAGTCAAGCATGATTTATCTTTATTGAATCCATGTTGACTATTCACCACCTTCTTGCCATGTGTGTGGATAAAAATGGCTTCCAGAATGGGGTGCTCCATCACCTTTACAGGGACTGAGGTGACAGACCAGTAGTGCCTTAGGTCCTTCTTCTTCCTGTTTTTGACGGCTGGAGTGACATTTGTTTTCTTCCAGTCCTCAGGCATCTCTCCTGGTCAAAAATGACCCTTCAAAGGTTTGTGAGTGGCCATTAATATGGTATCCACCAGCTCTCTCAGTCTTTCTGCTTGTCTTTATAAAGGGGCAGGCTGTAGTTCACACAGGCATCCCTCCTCATCTCTGGAGGCACAGACACTCCTGCTAGTCACATTTGCATCTGTTTTCAGTCTGTTCCCCCCAGAAGGACCAGGTAGACAGGACTGGTCAGCAATGGCTTCTACTCATCTTGACCTTTCTAGGGCGGTGATGAAAAGATTCTTCATGTTGTCAGGTTTCTTAGTTATCTGTGTCTCATCTGGTACCAATTTAAAATATTCAAAATTCAAAATATTCAAAATTCAAAGTATGCCTTATTTCACTTCTGTCTCTGATTGAGGAAATTAAATTATGTACAACACCAATAGAAAAAGGTCATCCTCTCTGACACAGAATTATATAATGTTTTGTAGACAAACTTAAGACAAAACACCTTTTCCTTGTTTGTTACATTAAAAAAAAAAAATCTTACTAATGTTTCTATTCTGTCTGTACTTCAGAAGTTGAAGGAGATGTGTGCTGTGTGGCAGAATATTGTGTGTATGTGTGTGTGTTTGTGCACACAAGTGTGTGTGTGTAGGGAGAGAATTTATTGTTAAAAGGAATACAACATGAAGGAGGTGCCTGCAAAATACATAATACAAAAGGAGAAGACATATTTTAACCATGATACCTAGGAGGACAAGGGGATGGAGTTGGATATGAAGAACATATAGGTCAACAGTCCCCACAAATGAAATGGCTTGGGGTTTGGCTGACAACCCATTAAAACCAATTTATTTTCCAGAGATATAGGCTCTATAAAATATCAATTAATATTGTTATTTATTGAAGAGGTAATTTCTCAAGGTTATGGCAACTAGAAAGAAATCTATTATCTAAATTAGTCCTAAAAAGAGATTCAAGTTCTTCCGGTGCTTTTAGGATGCATTGCAGTTGGTGTCTGAGACTTTAGGCTAAGAAATGTTTTATGTACAACAAAGTTTGCCATTTGATGAACTCAGTAATAAATAGTCAAAAGAAGTGTTTAAGACTCACAAACATGTCACTATTTCTCTTGTGTTATGTCCTGAGGACAATACCATGGTCTTTTGAAGAGTGGTATTTTATACAGCATGAGATTTCTGTTCAACAGGGTTTGAAGTTTTTGTTGTAGTATGCTTTGTGAAGTCTTCTTATACTTGTGGAAAGGCCACTTATGGTCATGTAGCACTGCTGTGCACAACTTCCCAAGGGACTGCATCAGACTATGTTGGTTGAAACCACCAGACACAGGCAGCATAGGATTATCTTCTGCATTTAAACCCTCCTGCCCACCATATAATCCTTCTCCCAGTCTCTGTGATATGAGAGACATGAAAAGTCTCATGTAGAAATTAAATGCATGGATCCTGAGATTTTGAGCAGCAGCAAAACACAATAACCGGAATATTTAGCTGTCTGATGGGGATAACATGATAATATTTTGTACAGTTTAAGAGTTACTAGGTTTCCTTAGCATCTGTTACTGAGATTTTTGGAGTGCTCCAGGATGCAAAGCCTGGAGGCAGATGAACTGCTTGGATATATGTACACAGGTTATCATGTGCGGTAATTTGGAAGATTTCTGCAGGGTGCAGTCAGTGCCATGTGGAGAGGAGAAACCTCTGCGACATGTGAAGCTGCTCCAGAGAAGAGAAATAACTTCATATGAGTTACATTTCATAACAGTTACAAATTTCAGATGCTCCTAAGCTTTGATCCTGACTCAGATAGCAGGTCTTCTTACAAATTTCTATTAATATGTGTCCACTTCCATCTTTCCAATGGCATAAAAACTCTTGCTGGATTCAGGCAGAGGGAAGAAAAACTAGCTGATATTCTTGAATTAGTTTTCAAAGTATTATGGTTTCAGAAGAGATATTTTTTATAATCACTGAATATTCAGTGCATGCCCACATTGTTACAGCAATAGGATTATAAGTATTTGTTTCAAGGAAGCTAGGGGTAGAAATAGTTTAACAGGTCTGTCCAGGAGGAAATTAATCAGATCTCAGTAAATTGTGCAATAACAGAAGTGCTAGTATTCATCATTTTTGTGGTGGATTTTTGTGCTGTAAAACACATCATGCTGTTTACTGAAAGAAAATAGAGGTGCTTGTCTCCATTGAGCATCTGTGTATGTCTCACTAGCAGAAGATATACTAGTGCACTGACTACTCCCTAAAGTAACAGGAGATTATTTTAGTTAGCACAGTTCATTTTTTATTAAGCACAATAATTAATGAAGTACCTAGGTTAACATAACAACTCTCAACATCTGTTTCCTAACCTCTACAGAGCCGTAAAACATGAATTACACTAAAGTTAAGTATTATCAGCAACACCTGCAGTTCCCTACGCTTTTGATACAAAAATACATCAGCCAGAAAATAATTAGAAATGCAAATAGAAAACATAAAGGGTACTCTGGTAGATGAGTAATACAGGATAAATCCTCAATGAAATTCTGCTCTGGAGTCTGATTTACTCTGATTTAGGACAAATGATGGCAGAAGGTGGAAAAAGAAAGGGAAAGAAAGTAGAGAAAGATAATTAAAAAAAAAAAAAATCATAGTCCTAAAATCCTCTTTTCAAAAAAAAAAAAAAAGTACAATGTTTATTTTAAATTACTCAGTGGCTTGCTTCCAAATTTCCAAATGGATTATCTTTTCTATAGTGATATGAGTCAGGTTTTTTTCTTGAAAATATTATTTCTTAAATTACTACTCAAATTGATATCTGAAAAACAATGTGAAATCTGTCAACAATCAGTGGAAATTTTACTTTTTTTTTTCTTTTGGAAAAAGCTGGGTCCTTAGGCTATAAGTCTTCTAGAAATTCATTACTTGTGACTGCAGTAAATGTCATTGGAGATGATAAAATGAATATATTTGTATACATATGTAAAAGATACTAAACGTATAGGCTTTCAAGTGTGTAAATCTATTGTCAAAACATAAAATCGAAATCATAGCTACTGTATTAAATGGAAGACAAAAACATTATTTGTATTTGAACTTGTTTGACCCTGTCACTGTATTTGGTCTTATCAAGGTGCTTGTGCATTCTATTTGTTCATATGGTCACTCTCAAAGGCATGTTCAGAATCATCAGGACATATGGACTTTTTGGGATTTTGTTTACTTTGTTTGGTCTTTTTGCTTTATCATTTTCCTGCAGTATGATCATTTCTTCTGGAACTGGTCACCACAGCTCCCATACATATCTCATATATCGGTATCCTATCTTATGCTGCTGACAATTTAGCTGAACTCCTAGTAAAAAAGCATAACATATCTGAAAAGTTTGGTCTGAAAATTATTAAAAAAATAATTTATTTGTTTAATTTGATCTCTATTTGGAGGCAGAAGGTGATAAAAGGCTCAAAGAGAAAGTACAGTTTGCCTGAGAGGTAGTTGATAAATAGATCCTCCCTTAGTGGAGAAATGTTTGACACAAGCTTTCTTATGCTGACAGCCAGAAGTTGCTTTGTTATTTTTATAATTTGTATTGACTTTTTTTTTAGACTCATTTCCTGAACAGATAAGATATACTTTGAAAACATTAGTCTTCCCTTGGAGGGAAACAGCTCAAAATTTTTAGGAAAAATCTACAGAAATAATGGGATTGTAATGGGAATAAAAGCAGGAACTGCATGACAGTTTTGCAAAATTATGGTATTTCTGTGGGTTTTTTTATCCAGGATGTACTTCTAAAATATTTTCTTTCTAGTTGATCAAATAACATTTCATAAAAAGAGAATGCTCTCACAAGCAGAATTAAAATGATCAAAGATATTGTACTATTATAATGAATAGTGACATAATTTCAGTATTGGTGCCTCACTCCAAGATCTTGTCAGTTGTAAGACAGCTAACTTTTTCACCTCTATAGTGATTAAAAGAAAAAAAATCCATTATGTTAAAGTTTTCCAAGGTATCTTTATTTTGTTCACATCAATCATACAACAATGAACAGTATTCTGTGCATTAGTGCAACCTGTTGTATGCAGGTTGATTTTGCTTTGTTTTGTTGAGTCAGGTTTGCAATCAGAGTGTTTGAGAAGTTGCTTCTGGATGCCCCATGTTGTGAACTTTGCTGACAAGCATATGTCAAGAAACAGCTGTTCTGGAGAACTGACATTAGACTTCCCCTGTATTTGGAAAGAAAGAGTTACTTTTCATGAGCACAAATGCCAATATAAAGAGGGAAAAACACACCAAAATTCCAACATCTGAAATGTCTCTTTTTCAGATGTTAAAAGGACATGTTACCCACTGAGAAACTAAAGTATTTCATAGCTACTGTGGAGGCAGTGAATATAAATATACTTCAAAGGAGAGAATCCCATACAACTCTAAGATTTCTCATGTATTATTAATACTCAGGTCTGGATATTATTTAATCATAGTGTGAATTTGAAGTACTAAAAATACTTTTGATTTTAATATTATGCAGGCTTGCAAAGGCATTGCACTGTTCAAAACAAGCTTTTCTTATGTCAGCTCCTTAACAAAATTCTGTTCAGGGTTTTGTTGCTGGTTAAAAACTTATGGAAATTATAGCTTTTTGCCCATGAAAGCACTACTGGATTTATTTGGATCAAGATTGTGACCCCCTCATCCAAACTTTTATAAAAAACCTACTTAATATTCTAAAATTACTCTTTTGAATACAACTATACAAATAACTTTGAAATGAATACTAAGAAGTAGACCTTTATTTGGAGATGTCCAGGATTATCTTCTGAATGGACTTTTCTGCCTGTACTTATTTCTCCATATGAGTTTAATAATGTAACTATATCTTCACATGTTGAAGTTATTAATTGAAGCAATTTAAGTTCACCCAGCCCCAAGCCATAAAAAACACTCTAAGAGTGACAAAATAGGTGATAGCTGAAATAGAGCACCTGGAAGCAGAACTATGCTCAATACTCCAATTTTTATTTAATTTTTTTCTACAGAGATTTTTGTGGTTGTTTTTTTTAAGCATCTTAATTTTGCAAAGATACTGAAGGTCTTTATGATAGTGACCTCCTCATTAACTGGAGGGAAAAAAAAAAAGGGAAAAGAAAATTACTTATTATCATAGCACCTATAATCCCATATAAGACATAATGCCAAAAAATATTTACCCTAATTTTAATAATATCTCCTGAAAGTACTGAGGATGTTGTTTCTCACTAGAAAAAAAAATTCACAATACAAGACATTTAAAATATCTGGTGATGAAGCAGTTTAAATTATAATAATTGCATTATCAATTTTCAATTAATATGTTTTCCTCCATTTTTAAAAATAAAATTGTTTAGGATTTAAGCCTTACATGTGAAGAAAAGGGCAAAGTGGTGCCAGTTTTTCTATTTCTTCAAAGCTAAAAGGCATGGCAGCACACAAACAGTATGGTAAAAAGAAAGGTGCTGCAAGCTTAAAACTTCAATTCAGGGATGGTCTTCCCTTTTCATGAAGATGTGGCTTTCTAGCACTGATTTTTTTTTCTTTCTTTGTACTGCAGTATTAAGAGGAAGACCTAGAAGACACATGGTTGCTAGGGGCAACTCATTGCTGTAATGTTTATAGCAGACCTTGCAAAATTAATCCATATTTCAGAGTAATGTCTTTAAATGTCAAGGGCACTTTGATATGGATGTATAGTTTTTAAGTACATAAGAATATTATATAATCGTGTGGATTTCCTTTCTTTATTTTTCCTTCAAATCTCTATCAGATCTTGCTGAGATGGAGCTAATTTTCTTCATAGTAACCTGTATGGTGCTGTGGTTTGGGTTTGTGACTGAAACATGGTTCATAGCAAAATGACGTATTTATTGTTAGTGAATTGTGCATGCACAGCATAGAGATTTTGTTTTTCCACACTCTCCACCCCCAGCAAAAAGGCTGGAAAAACATTGGATGTTGGTAGGGAGCACAACGGCAGCGGACCCCAGCTCACAACAGGAATACTCCCTGTCATATGATGTCATAAAATATATGTTAAACTAGTAAGTTAGAAGAAGAGTATATATTTTATTCAATAGCTTTTTTTGTACAATACATTTTTTATTGAGCCTGTTTTATTTCTTTAAACCTGTAAAAGTTAACTTTGGTTCTGCACCAGAAAATTTTTTCTCCATCATAAAAGGTCAGGTAGAGGGATTAATAACTTAATACCTGATTATAACACTGTACTGGACCTGGCTAGCAAAGAAATGTTTTTCTTCATAACAGAATTTTGTTTATAATATAGGAGTTATTTTCTTCATAACATGCTAGTTTGTTTATTTTATATTCAATGACCATCTTTCATTTTCCTTAACTTACTGAGTAGGGAGGGAGACCTGACTGAGTGGCTTTGGGGTGTTTAGGTGTTCACTGATGTTTACCTACAACAGCAATTCTTAATAATTGAAATACTATATAGGAGAAATAATATGGGGCAGCTTTGACTTAAACACAAAACTGACATTTATGAAAATGAGTGACTCGTTGTTCAAACACAATTTTTCACAACAAGCAATCAAACAGAAGTATGAAAAAATAAATAATTTCTTATATTCTACATATGATTGGAGTCCTACTGACGGAAGTAATGGACCCATTTTAATAGCTTCATAGAAAAACATTTTTACAGGAAGGTAAAAATCAATTTAAAATAGAAAAAGAAACTGACTGTCCAAATGAAATGCTTTGTCTATTTCCTGCTGTAGAAAGGGTAGTTAGTAAGTGTTCCTTTCAACTTCTGAAAACTGGCTATTAAGCTGTAGGTGTAAAATATTTACATAATTTTTTAATCCTTTCCTGTAATTTGAGAATTGTAGATCCTTAAGAGTCTTGAAATATTTCAGAAATGCAGCATCTGTGGATGATATTATACTGTTCTGCATTATTCATCTATGTCATCCAGATTTTTTTTGCTCTAGCATCTTCATTATTGCTGTACATACTAGAAATCCATCCAGATTTAAAAGACAACTACTTGCCACCAGAAAGCATGCTACTAGGTGGCAGAATGATAAATAGGTAATGTTTTTAGGAAAACTGTTGGGTTAGGTTAATTTTTCCTAGGAAATGCCATTTATATTAATGTTTTTAGGAAAACTCAATGTCTTGATCTTTAATAATGCTAAATTATCATTGCCGACAATGTGGATGGTATAAAAGCCTTATGAGTGTGAAATTCAGTTAGACATTACAAGCATGCCAGCATAGGCTGATGGAGCTGATGTCCAGGTTCACAGCAGGCAAAATTATTTGAGTAAACATTTATAGACAGACTTACAAATGCCAAATAGATTTTATACTCCAATATATACAGATCTATTCAGGTCAGTTTTCTCAGCTTGGGAGACAATTGCTTGGGCTACAGAATCAAGATTTTTAAAAAGCAGCTGTTTCAAATCCTTCTTATCTAAGACAGTATGTTGACTGAAAAAGTAAATTGTGCTGTAGGAATAGAAGGATCTGGCTCAAATTTCCTTGAAGGATCTGAAGAAACACAGAAATTACTAGGACTATTGGTATATTTTTTCAATGGCTCCCATATTGCTTTTTCAGTATTTTCCCATCGTTTTGTCACCTAGAAGAAGGAGTTTCTTCCTGGAGAAGAAGCAAATTGTAAGCCCCAGAGACTCACTAGAAATGGGAAATGTTCTGAGACCATTGAAAAGCTAGACTCTTCAGCTATGAAAAGCCCATTTCACAAATGATTTTGCCGGTACTTTTCTGCAAAATGATTACCTTTTCCTCTCATTAAGTTTTGTTATATTTTCTACTTCTTTCCTGATGACATGGGCTAACTTTGGTTTCAAGGCTTAACGCTTGCTTAGTACACAGCTTCTTGGCCCCATAGATACAAAAACACCTTACTGATTTTCCTTGGCTGATTTTGTTTCTTCTTGTTCTGTGGAGTGCAATTCTAATTTCAAGGAATACTCCTTATGTATTCAGGCATGTAGTTACATGGGGGAGTTAGATTTCCCACGTGATATGTACAGATTTTCTGATTTAAAGGAATATTTTTTACTCTTTGCCGCTCAAAGCACTTTTTTTTCCCAATTCCATTTAAGAGAAATAGAATACATAACTCAGCGAAATTCCAAAATATTTCCTTTCAAAATGAGAATGATAAAAGAAAAATATTTTTTTTAAACCATCCAAAATCCACAAGAAAAACAAATCCTATACACTCACCTTCTTTCTTTACTGCTGTGAGATTAATAATTTGCATTAAATTGAATTTTGTCTATTTTTAGGTTTAATTATGAAAGCTGTGCAGTTAGGATTTTGCATGTATTGTTCAACCTTACTTGCGAAGAAAAGGGCTAAGTGAATGAATTTTTTTACTACAAATTTTGTAGATTATCTTAAGCTTTTTTCCAGATTTTTCATTTGATCTTCTGTTTGTGACAAGATAACAATTCAAATACTCAGAGATATATACCTTTTACCTGCAAAAACACAGCACTGCTGTCCTAAAGCTTGGAGTAAACAGAAGTTTACTCCAAGAAGGAGAAGTTTTTTGCTGACTCATTTACATTGCTAAAACCTCAAAGACCATTTTGATTTGAAATAAAAATATGTGTTATATACCTTCAGAACTGTGTCCCAGATAATCTTACTCATGAATAACTGCTACCAGAGGAGAAAACAAAGGTAGGGTTATTTCAATTGTTGTGAAAAAAAGGATTCATATAGGTATGTAAACAAATGCACAAAAATGGAAAATTGCTGCAAGATTACAGACTAGATTTGATAAAATATTGCTTACTCCCTGGAACAGAGCCACTATGACTTTAGATGTGATTCCTTATTATTCACCAAAAACCAGTACTTAAAACATTTACCTTGCCTTAATCTTTGAGTGCCTTGAACAGACAGGGAACACATAAAATTATCTTTTTTTAATAAATGACTACTTGGTCTTTGAAACATCTACTTATATCTTCAATTTTCCTTCCTCTTTTTTGTTCAACCAGAGTTGTAGTTGCTGTCCTTCTAATTGCATTACAGTGGTTTTCTCTAACCTACTTAGCCATATACATGCCTTGTTTTGAAACCTATTAATATTGAATACTTGTGAGAACCAAAGGTTCTTTTGATGAACTAGATGCATGCATGGCTAAAGATTGTATTAAACAAATGTATGTTGCTGAGAGAAAATAAGTTAAACATGAGAATATCAGAAATTTTAGCTTCTCTGTAAAATAAAATGTCTTATTCTGTAAGAGGAAAGAAATGGTCTTCAGAAGTCATATTACTGACAAAAAGTAGATGGATAAGTGATATAGGGAAGAAGTGAAACATGAAAGAATATTAGAGAGCTTGGAGTATTTGCACACTTTTAAAGCCTAGAGTGTTCATGGCCACAGTAGTATATTACTGGAGTATTTGAGTTCTAGAATGGTACTAAAGATGATGACAACACGAGGGATGATCTCCTTTGGGCCTAATTATTCTTCATTGAAATGTTGACCAGGCATTGGAATAGGCTGCCCAGGGAAACAATGGAATGACCATCCCTGCAAGTGTTAAAAAGAAATGCATGGATGTGGGATCTGAGGTGTGCTTCAGTGGTGAATATGGACATACTAGGTTAATATTTGGATTCAATATTAGAGGATTTCCAACCTTAATGATTCTATGATTCTGTGATATCCCTTGTGTCAGCTGAGGTCAGCCACACCTTGTGTGTCCCCTCCTAACAATTTGTACACCCTCAGTCTCCTCACTGGTGGGGTGAGTGAGAAGCAGAAAGGGCCTTGGTTCTGTGTAAACCCTGCTCAGCAATAATGAAACCATCCTGTGTTATCAACACTGTTTCCAGCACAAACCAAACCGCTAGATTCACGTTAGATACTATGGAGAAAATTAGCTTTATCTCAGTCAAAACCAGTACATTCTTCACCCCGATTCTATACCACTTACATCATCCTCAAATCCCAAACTATCCAATAACCATCATTCCCCTTGCCATTCTTTGGTAGAGTACACAGATATCATTCCCTTAATCTGTGACCCAGTCCCGTGAAATATCACTGAAATGTCCATAAATGTCCATAAGTGTCCACAAAACGTCCATTGAGTCAATTTAGTCCATGAGTTCAGGCCCCATCTCTGATGATGGTCACTCAGGACAGGAGAGGTAGTGTCAAGTTGAGTTACTGGGCACCAAAGCCAGCTCAGGTGAGGTCACTGCTGCACTTGCACTGGTTCTTGCAACACTTCTCCTCCACTGATTCAGTTTGTTTCTATTATAGTAATTTGTATAATATATAAGTCAAACCATGGATCACAATAATTTAAAGGTACATCCAGTACTATCTCCACCACTGATGATTTTTTTGTATCTGATGCATGAGCACCCAAAGCCACAATATTTTGAGGTGTGCCTTCTTCAGCATGGACTTACCATAGAGCCAGAACCATTTCAAAGCTATACCTGCTGCCACATAGACACAATCATCACCACAAATACTTTGAGGTGTTGCTGCTCTGGTATGGACTTGTCCACAGCCACTAATGTTTCAGGGCATCCTGCTCTGCTGTAGACTCACTCACTGGTCACAGTCCCTTCAACTGAAACTGACACTGGAATTGCAGCCTGTTCAGTACAGCAGCACAGGGACAGCAGCTCGGGCACAGCAGCAATGCCCTTGCCACCTGCCAGCCCAGGCACATTGCCGGGGCTGCTATCAGAACATTCCCAGGCACAGCAGAGGGAGGTGATCAGCAGTGCAGCACTGCAGTGAGTGGAGAAGGGAATAAGCAGCTGCTAGCAAGCTCAAGAGTTCAGTCTACAGTCGGGCAAGTGAGCCCCATGGCAAGAACAGGAGCTTGCTGATTTACTGCTAAATAGCAATAACAGCACACCCCAACCAAACCTGTCATTTTCTTGAAGCTGTAAGCCTCACACTGGGTGCCAAAAATGATTGTTCTCAGCAAAAATACAAAAAAAACATGAATTTGATTTTGAACATTCATATGGGACTCTGAAAACTTAGTGAACAAAGCAAAAATAGTCCAGTTAATTTCCGTTTATATGATTTTGATAATCTCTTTATCTTACTGTTACTTCTTTGACATCCAGAGACAGTAGTTTCTCTCTCTTACTCTTTGTCTCTATTGATTTTAGTGTTTCTTGTGGATACTGTCTTTTACAGTTTCTTTCACATATAGTTTTTAAATAAGATTCTGGCACTAATAGTCTGTGTTCCTCTGAGTATCTTTTATCAGTGTCTGAGTATATTTTATCAGTATCTGTTCTTAATACCTCCTCTTCCATATATGTAGAGGGTGAAGAGAAGGCAGATCATTAACCATCATTCAGCTTGTCCATTAAGTAGAATATACCTGAGAAAGGTATACAGGACGCATAGGTCATAGAGGTCACACAGGTGTTGACTATAAAACTTTTCACCACTTGCACAAAAATTATAACCAAGGGTAGACCAATATTTAACATCTCAGTCCTTTTTAGCATTTGATTTGCAGTGTGTATCAGGATTATGATGCTTGGCTTCTCTGGTACAGGGCATAGGAAACCATGGAAATACAGCAGCCACAGAGTGCCTTTGGGATAACTTACTTGCCACCCAGCTTGTGAATACCAAGCACTATATACAAACTAAAAACTTTTGCCTTTTGTTTTTACCATCCAATTTTGTCTCTTAGTGCTGCTGAGAAACATGGATATATGCTGTTATTTTAATGATTTCTTCATGGAAGTTGGAATGTTACCACGATAGTTTTTGTTCCTGTCCATTTCTTTATTCCTGATCAGAACACCAATTGTCACTAAAATTTTTTGTTTGCAGCCTGCATTTTCTGCAACTAAACAGCTTGGCTTTTCTCTTCCCAAAGGCCTTGGTATATAGACTGTAATAGAGAGTGTTTCTGGGGTTATTTCTAAGAACTTACTGCCTTATTTGGGACAACAAGCTCTGGTCTTAAACTAAGTGTTCCTTCCTTTTTTAACACCTGTTCTCTCCTGTTATATCAGGCCTTTATATCTGCTTGTGCTTTTCATCTGAAAAGATCTTCAATCTATTTAAATATTCCATTCTTATAGATCTTGATTGCAATGAATTCCTCCCTTTGCTCCTAGCCTGGAGTTAGGACCATAACCTAAAGTTATGACCGTAAAGATAGAACTATAACTTAAACATGACTTAAAGTTTGCAAAGTCCTTTTTACTAACAGAAAATCATTACAGCTTGCAAGACAACTTATAAAGCAGACCACTAGAAAGATATCTTGTGGTCTCTTGTTGTCTTGCCAGATATTTATTGCTTAGCTACAAAATTTAACAACTGTACATCAGCCTTGTCCTGATGGCTGATTAAGTCAGATCATCTCAGCTCCATTGGCTTCCACCAATGGAGGCACTGGACTACATTGCCCTCTGTCTTACTGTGTTACAGTGCTGAATCAGCATCTTATTTTTTGAACACCAACATCCCAAGGAACAGGGATTCAAACAGACATAAAAAGATGAAGAGAAAAAGAAAACACTGACTTTATTTTGTTCAAACTGAGTAGTATCTGATTTTCTGTCTTTCGAGAACATGTGGTTTTGGTCTGGAAGCACAGTGCCAAGTTTTTAGTTTTCAAATGTCAGAGAGTACATTTTAAACATCTTCTTCCAGCAGACAAAATATTTTACTTAATAGAGAAATTCTCTCAATATGGATAACTGTGCCAATATGTAAAAGAAACTTTGTTTCTTGTCTTTCTTCTTCTGGCTTTTCAGCTCCTACTTGTATCTTTCAGATCCATTGCTTTTAATATATTTAACTACCATGTTCAGTTATGAACTATATAACAAATAGCACTTGTTGAAGATAAGTTCCCCTCACACAGGGAATGCTACCTGGATACACATACATACTTATTTTTGTAAAAAAAAATCTTAATTTAAGCATTCCCTGAGTAGGGAATAGTTTTTTTGGGGTTTTTATGTGTGTGTGTTTTGTTTTTTATTTTTTATTTTTAATTTGGTTTGTCTGGTGTTTTTGTTTGTTTGGTTGCTTAAAAGAATTTATGGAGTTTCTTTCTTCCAGAAGTCTTCTAAATTGTAATAGTTCTGTGATTCTATTCTATAATTCTTTTCTCCTGCTTGCTTTTAGTATTTGTTGAACTTTACATCCTGCAAATGAATTCATATAGTACAATGTACATAGCATGTGCAGCTACATACATTTTACTATACTGTTTTTCTAAGGCCCATGTAAAACTTGCTCTCTACATGTACCTGAAGGTAAGTTATAGGAAGGATGAGAGGACATAGCCTCAAGCTGTGCTGGGGTGGTGTTCAGTTTGGTCATCTGAAGGAACTTCTTTACACAAAGGGTTGTTAAACATTTGAATGCTTAGGAAGATGGTGGAGAACTATCCCGGGATGTGTTCAAGAAATGACAGGATGTGGCACTTAATGCTGTGATCTAATTGACAAGGTGGTGATCTGTCAGAGATTGGACCTGATGATCTCAGAGGCCTTCATCATTATGATTCTGTGATTATGTGATTCTGTGATCTTGAAAGGCTCTAAAGCTCAGTTAAAAATAAAGTAAAAGCAGAGATACTGAAATAAAAAAAATAAAAGCAGAGATACTGAGGTACTCATCACTCTGACTCATTAAAAAGAAGAGATTGCTTACTCTGCTGAAAAATTTTGTAGGTACTCCAGAAGGCAGGAGGGATGCTCTCAAACTACAAGAACCAAATGTATCTCTGAAAAATGAACAATACCTTCACTCTGCAAAGGTTGTTCTTTTTGCAATTCACCACTAAATGGAATCTTTAAAAGTCTTTTACTAAAGCAGTATTAATTAGAGTCCAAAAGAATATGTAAAAATGTCAGATGTCAAAGCAGAAATATTAGCAAAACTGCTAAATTCATGAACTGAGGTAGGAATTGCTCTTAGCATACAATATTGTGTGTTTAACTTACTGACAGAAATTGCAGAAACAGGTTTATTTTTTTTAACATCTGCCTTAGAGAACTGATTTTGCTAATGAAGGCTAGAAGTCTTTCCATAAGTCCTAAGAGCAAATAGGTGTATAATTCTTACTGAATTTTTTAAGGTTTTTGGATGTATTTTTCTAAAAGTGCAGAAATTAACACCTGCAGGTAATGTAGAATACAGGCAAAGTCAAGCACTAGCTAGACATAAACATGCTGAACACCAAAGGAGCTTGGTGCTTAATATGCTTAATATATAATATCTGGACTACACTTTTTTATAAGGATATATAAATACTTTGCTATTACCATTTATCCCACAATGATTTCTTAAACAGACATCCTAAGCACTCTCCATGCAAAATTTCAGTATGCACTTGTCCCACTTATCTTTCCACAAAATTTAGCTGTCTGACTTGCAGAGGGATAAAAATATCCAGGGCTGCCACCATTCACAGAGATGACATAATGCATAAAAATAAGAAAAGTAGGAATGAGGCTTAGACTTCTTCTTACTTCAGAAAAGCACTGCTGTTTCAAAATCATTGGTAAGTTAGGGCTGTCCTCTCAGAGCCATACCCCTGTATGAGGGTATGGCTCTCAGAAGCCCCTGTATGAGTTTACTTCATCTATAAACTTATTTCTATCAAAAAGGATGCCTACAGACGTAAATCTTTATGAAGTCTAAATCTGAGATGTATCTTTGCAACTTAGAATAACTAGAGGAACACTAAATCCCAGAATTTTTCATAGACTTCTTCAAAGCTTTTACATGACTGTACATTGAGGTTAATAAAAACATGCCTAGTTAATGGCATTTTGTGACTGACCTTCATAAAATACCTTGTAAGGACCTGAAATACAAATTCTGCCTGTGAATGTTCAGAGAATTAGAACAGAACTGTTCACAGAATGGCTGAGATTGTAGGCAGTACTGGTCATTGCACTGTCCAACCCCTGATGAAGCAAGGTCACTGTGATCATGCTCTCCAGGATTGTCCTCAGACAGCTTTTGCCACTCCTCCCAGCTTTGTGTCATAGTGAACTTGGTAAGGAGGCATCTGCTCTTCACCCAAGTCATTGATGGAAAAGTTAAACAATGCTGGGCCCAGTGTTTAACCTAAGAAGGCATCACCAGTGATAGGTCTCCAACTAGATTCTTATGCCACTTCTGACTTGTGCCACTGATCACCACCCTCTAATGATCCACAGTTCAGTAATTTCTCAATCCACCTCACTCTCCACTCATCCAGCCTGCATTTCCTGACCTTGCATATAAGGATATCATGGGAGACAGGGTTGAAAGGCTTGGTGAAATCCAGGAAGACAACATCAACTGCTCTCCTCTTATCAATTTAGTCAGCTGTCCCTTCCCAGAACACAAGCAGATTGTTTAAGTATGATTTCTGTGATTCTTGTGGAGGGTGCTAACCCTTGGAACAAGCTGCTCAGGTAGGTAGGTGGTGGAGTCAACATCCCTGGAGGTGTTCAAAAAGCAACTGGATGTGGCACTCAGTGTTATGGACTATGTAATAACGTGGTATGGTAATCAGTCAAAGTTTGGGCTTGATGACCTTGGAGGTCTTTTCCAACCTTAGTAATTCTGTGATTTCCTTTTGGTGAATCCATGCTGAAAATTCCTGATAATCTTGTCTATCGCATGCTTAGAGAAGACTTCCAGGATGTGCCATTGCATCACCTTTCCAAGAACAAATGTGAGACTGATAGCCTCTAACTCCCTGTGTCATCCTTCTGTCTCTTTTTGAAGGCTGGGGTGACATTTATATTTTTTTCCAATCCTCAGGCATCTCTCCTGATTGTCATGACCTTCCATAATTTTTAATAGTCTAGAAATGGTGTCATAGTGCTGGATCAGGCTTCTCAGGGAAGTGGTTGCAGTACCAAGCATGGCAAATTTTATGAAGCATTTAGACAATGCTCTCAGGCACATGGTGTGATGTTTGGATGTTTGGTCCTGTGCAGGGCCACAAGTTGGAATTCTGTGATCCTTTCGGTCTTTTCAAGTCAGGATATTCTATGATTCTATATTTGCCAGTTCACTCAGCACTCCCACCAAGCCCCATGGTATTGCTGATGTGAAGTTTAACTAAACAGTCTCTAGCTCAATCTGCCTCATCCAAGGAAAGTCTTCATTGCTCCAGACCTTTTCCCTGGTTTTCTGGGTCAGATAGAAGCTGACTGAGTCAGCTGGCCTGGCCCAGTCTGATCTGGTACCTGGAATCATTTTATTTCGAGAGCAGGATTTCTCATTTCCCTTTGTTGAAAGTCAAAAGGTTACTGCCAGCCTATTTCTCCAGCCTGCGGCAGTCCCTTTGGATGACAATACTCTATCAATACTCTCATCAACTCGATCAGCAACTCCTCTCACTTTGTATGAGTCAACTTGCTGAGGGTAGGCTCTGACTCACCTCAGATTCATGCAGAGATTAGACAGTACTGGCTTCAGTATCCTCCTCTGGGATACACTAGTGACTAACCTCAGCAGGATTTTGTGGTTTTGATCATTACACTCAGAGCCGAACAGTTGCATCGTTAGAAGGCACCTCCATTATCTATTCCATATGTCCTAGATTTGTAAGAAAGCTAAAATAAAGGGGAATTGTAGGAGTAAATTTTTTTCAGCTATGGATCAACTTTAAAACTCTTTCCAACTGATATCTGTTTTTTCAAAAGTCTAGAAACCAGAATAACTATTAAAATATTAATATATATAGAAATAAATCAGTTTTTAGAAGCCCTTTTTCCTGGCATTCTGAGGGATTGTGTTTCTTAACTAGGGCTCTTCTATGTAATGAACAATTTTTCAAGCCCTGTGTCTGAGTCTTGACATTTGTCTGTTTTGCAGAATGTATGATATACTTCTAGTGCAACCACTAGACACTGAGTAAAGTGTTCTCCAGAAATCACTGCTGTTTCCTAAGCCCGTTGTATTGTATTAACTTATATGATAAACCTTCAATAGTTCTTACAATGGAGCTTGAAATATGAGCCTTACATTGACAGGCATGTTATGGGAGATCTGTATATAATTTAACGTTGTCTAATGTATTGAAGTCCCTTGTATATTTTGGGAATGCACTGTTAATCTATTTGGATGGAAATGAAAATTCTCCTCATTACCATGCATTTCATGGGACTATTACTATTTTTTTCTTGAAAGAATAAAGTGATAATTTTTCTGTGGTGTTATTTAGTCTATTGTATCATGGGTAGACAAGTCTTTGTATTCTCAAATTTAGATGTACAATTATTTTTCTCTCAAGTATTTACTGGGTTGAGACTGATTTGTCCATACTAATTTTCTCTTGCTGAAGCACTTATTTCTGAACAGAGCAATATGACCTTGTCAGTTCAGAACAGTGTTCAGCTTAGAATCTTTTAGAGCTTATTGGCTCTGAAATTGAATTACACATTGTACATGAGAGTGTTCTCATATACATTACAGTGGAAAAATTGAGAACAACAGAGATGCTTTTTATTTAAACTCTGAATTTGCAAATGTATTTCTGTTGTTATGGTGATCAGTAATGCTTCCACATGGAGGAAGCATTTACTTCAGGTCTTATTTCTCATTTTTTCTAATAAAGACAGATCTAAAGTTATGGGAGGAAATTACTTAGGATTATATATTAAACAAGACAAAACCAACAAGACAAAACAAAACAATCTAGCCTTATAGGTTGTTAATAAAGACCAGATATACTGGGAAGCCTTAACTGAGATGTTCCAGTGGGAAGGTAAATGTGAAAGACAGAAAAGCAACATGGATCTTCAATATACTGATAAATTTTAAAACAGATATGTTGTACAGGGTCATTTGATTGAAATTTTTATGTGCTTGAAACTGACAATTCCGACTATTATTTAAAAGGAGCTTTTAAAAACTCAGTTTTTGTTGTGCAATTCTCTCACTGCAGAAAATGCATGCTTGCTCAGGTTAAGAAAAAGAGGAGGGGCAGCTTATATAACTCAATCCTGAGGTCTGATGCAAATGTTTGGAATAGCATTGTGGAGAAAGAGACAGTTTTCCTGGATTTCCTTCACGCTAAAACTAGATGTTAACATCTATTTAAAATGTTCTCTGCTGAAGAAGTGTAAAAAATAGCTTTTGACCAATTGTACACTTTTGCCCATCTGTGTTACCTGCAATTTTCACAAATTTCATAAATTTGTGTCTATAAAACCAGATCGAAATTATTTTATCTTACAAGTTTGATTTGTCAATTTTTTTGGATGCATTCAAAATTGTATGGCAAAAGTTAAGTTCTTTGTTTTGTTGCAAATACTGGAAATATCATTTTTTTTCTAGCATTGATAATCTTACATCTGCATGGTACAGTGATGAGAAGTAATTTACTAAAGTACATTAAAAATATTTTTGTTTTACTGTATATTTAATATTGACCCACAGTATTTTTTTAAGGATGTAGACTAGTACTTCAGGAAATAGCTGGAAAAGTGTCCACTACCATGAATATTGGATTGAACACTAATTTGAAAGGCAGCAAGTATTCAGGAATGTCTGGAGTCATTATATTCTGGAATGTATATATCTGCTGCTTATTTTGTTGCAGAAATAAATCAATGCTCATTTAATGCTTGCCCCAAATTCTACCAAAGTTAATATAGCAATGATATTATCTTCAGTATTCTTTGACTGGGAGCCTGGAGCACCAAATTAACCCCAGAACTACACAGGGTGAATATACTGTCGACTGGGATCTTTTATTAGATGCTTAAAACATCAGATTTTTTTAATGAAGCAGTAATCTCAGGCTTTAAGGGGCCAATACAAAGAGCAACTAAGTAACTACTAACTTTACTTTTGAAGTTGTTTACTAAAATGAGTATTTTATTTTTCCAAAGACAGTGTCTCTAGTCCCACAAATTAATCCTCATAAGTGGCAGCTCCTCCATCTACTGGTTTTCTTGACATTGTTTTCTAGAAGATGTCTTTTAATTTTGTGAGGCTGAACCTCGGTCCATTGGATCAGTTATTATCTCATAGAGAGGGAGTCAGTTTCATTTTCAGTGCAATTAGTGAATGACAGCAAGAGTGCATGTAGTTTCCACCTACAGCAAAAGAGATCAGGCGACACCACACTTGGGCAGTTTTAGCCATTTTTTGCTTCTGACTCTGTGGAGCTAAGGGGAGTAATGGACCACGAAAGAAAGGATATGACACACCAGAAAAATGACAAGATTAACACTGTTTCCTGTATCCTGCCTCCTGGCAAATGTCTGTTAGAATAAATGAATATGTGTATGTCTTGCTAGTCTGTAAAATCACTCGCTAAGGTTTAAAAGTCTCTAAATCAGTATCTTCTGTCTTAACTAACTTGGAGGTAAGAAAAAGTTCCTATTTAAACAATATATCAGCCAGATCTAAGGCCTATAGTGACTGTGCAGTTCCAAGATTTCAAATTTCAGGTAGAAAATCACTATCATCTGCCCACTGACTCAAGACAATATATGAGCAATATATGAGTATTTACTTACACACAAACACACACAAATAAAAAGGTGTATTTAAATGTCAAAATCACAATTCTCTCTTTAATAAAAGTGAAGGTAGATTGATAGTACTGTGAAATTAATTTCTCTCTTTTCCAGTTGAAACATAAAAGATTATGGCATAGGCTGTAGTTATGTTGTTTTGCCATAGCACTTCAAAAATCCTGAAAGCTTGTTTGGAAGGAAATGTTCATTAGTATACTATAGATTTGCACCGAATCTGTGTGATTAAGATTAATAATCTAGCTATTAAACATATTAAACATAAAATCCTAAAAGTGTGACTGCTATGGAAGCTGTTTTTCTACAAACGTCTCTCTAAAATCTGTTCCCTGTGGAAGACAAATGTCTATCATAAAAAGGAATTATTTTTCTTCCGAAAGTCCCTTCATAATTTCCTCTAAACTCATATGCTATGTGAACAGTTTATACAGGTTTAAGTATTTGTTTTTTCATATTTATTCTGTCATTTTCACTCTTTGCACACTGAAGGCACATGTTTTTCTCCATATCCTTCTGATACTGTGCTGATTCATCTCAGAAACATCAACGTTTCTTAGGAAAATGTGAGTCGGGAAAATCAAGAAAGCCGAAAAAATTTTGGTGTCAGTATGGTACAACTTTAGTCTGTACCATCCTTGCAGCAGTTCCTCTTTCACTGTTCTAATGTATCTCCCAATCCTGGCAGCCAGAAATACAATTTCATTGCAATATATTTGTTAAAAGTGATAGTAGAAAGATGGACTAGGGAGGGCATGTGCTATATCTACTTGATTCCACAAAGAAAACAACTTACATGACTAAACCTACATCTTAAGGTAGGTATGCCATAGGTGAAGGGGAAAACTAAATATGAAGATTTCTGTTTACTATAATTCAAGAGTTCATTAGTTTAATTTCAAATTAAATAAAATTTATTTTAAATGTGTAAGGGGATATTGTTATTCTTTGGGGATCATGCTATACAGAGGAAGTGTAACCAGTGACTCCATCAATCTCTGACCAACTTATAATCCTATTATAAAACAGCTGCTTTCAGTGTTAGTATAAGTCTGGATCCTGAAACAGTGGTGTTGTCAAAAGTAGCCATATTTGCAGGGGCAAGACGAAACATAGCAAAGTTTATTCCTGCAGCACCTCTAAAAGCTGGGAAAAAATGTTCATATCAATGGCCCTTTTGTTGATTCTCTAAAGGGGAAATCCTGTCAAGAGAGGGTCAACTCCAAAAATATGAATTTTTTGATATCGAAGATGGAGTTTTATTTCTCTTAAGCAGGTAGTGTAACAAAATGTTTCAGGATTAGCAGCTCTTGTTCTTCCGAGACATCTACTGGGAACTTAATACAGTGGAGAAGAGGTAGTCCAGGAGGTTCTTAGAGTGTGTGGAGGAGAACTTTTTTCGCAGCTGGTGAGCGAGCCCACCAGGGAAGGGGCTATGTTAGATCTGCTGTTTGCAAATAGGGATTGGCTGGTGGGAGATATGGTGGCTGGAGGCTGCTTGGGGCACAGTGATCATGAAATTATAGAGTTCTCAATATTTTGTGAAATGAGGAAAAGCATCAATAAGACTTACATTGGACTAGTGGAGGGCAGACTTTGGCCTATTTAGGACACTTGTTCAGAGAGTTCCTTGGGAAGCAGCCCTTAAAAACAAAGGAGTCCAGGAAAGGTGGGTGTGCTTCAAAACAGAGATCTTAAGGGCACAGGAACAGACTGTCCCTGAGTGCCAAAAGATGAGCCAGCGAGGCAAAGGCCCAGCTTGAATGGGCAACAAAGTTTTGAAGGAACTTAGAAATAAAAAGAGGAGGTATCATCTTTGGAAGGACGGTCAGGTGTCTCAGAAAATATTTAAGGGGGTTTCTGCAGCATGCAGGAAAAAAATTAGGGAGACCAAAGCTCAGTTCAAATTTAAATTGGCAACTTTTGTAAAGGATAATAAAAAATGTTTTTACAGATATACTAATGTAAAAGGAAGGATAAGACCCAACCTTTGTCCTCTACTGGTTGTAGGAGGGAACCTACTAACTGCAGGTGAGGAGAAGGCAGAAGTGCCTAACACCTTCTTTGCCTCAGTCTTTAGTGGGAAGACGGCTTGTCCCCAGGGACACCATCAGAGAACTGTTGAGCCACTAATGTTCATAAATCTATGGGCCCAGATGGGATCCATCCCAGGGTGATGAGGGAACTGGCAGATGAGCTTTTGAAGCTGCTCTCCATCATTTACCAACAGTCCTGGCTCACTGGTGAGGTTCCAGATGACTGGAAGCTGGCCAGTGTGACTCCCATTCACAAAAAGGGTGGGAAGGAGGATCCTGGTAATTATAGACCAGTCAGCCTGACCTCAGTACCTAGAAAGGTAATGGGACAATTTATACTGAGTGTCATCACACAGCACTTACAGGACGGCCAGAGTATCAGACCCAGCCAGCATGGGTTTAGGAGAGACAGGTCCCATCTGACCAGCCTAATCTCCTTTTAAAACCAGGTGACTCATCAGGTGGATGTGGGAAAGGCTGTGAATGTTGTCTATTTGAACTTCAGCAAGGCCTTTGACACTGTCTCCCACAGCCCACTTCTGGAAAAGCTGGCAGCCCAAGGCTTGGACAGGAGGACTCCTTGCTGGGTTCAAAACTGGCTGGATGGCTGGGCCCAGAGTGCTGGTGAATGGTGCTGCATCCAGCTGGTGACTGCTCACCAGTGGTGTCCCTCAGGGGTCTGTGCTGGGGCCAGTTCTGTTCAATACTTTTACTGACAACATGGATGAGGGTATTGAGTCTTTCATTAGTAAATTTGCAGATGACATTAAGCTGAGAGTGTGTGTGGATCCACTGGAAGGTAGGAGGGTTCTGCAAAGGGACCTGGAATGGTTGGATGGATTGGCAGAGTCCAGTAAGATGGAGTTTAATAAGTCCAAGTGCTGAGTCCTGCATTTTGGCCACAATAACCCCCTGCAGCGTTATAGGCTGGGGATGGTGTGGCTGGACAGTGCCCAGACAGAAAGAGACCCGGGGGTGCTGGTCCACAGCCGGCTGAACATGAGCCAGCAGTGTGCCCTGGGGGCCAAGAAGGCCAATGGCATCCTGGCATGTATCAGGAACAGTGTGACCAGCAGGAGCAGGGAGGTCATTCTCCTCTGTACTCGGCACTGGTGAGGCAACACCTTGAGTCCTGTGTCCAGTTCTGGGCCTCTCAGTTTGGGAAGGATGTTGAGAGGCTGAGGGGCTTGGAACACAAGCCCTGTGAGGAATGACTGAGGGATCTGGCCTTCTTTTAGCCTGGAGACAATGAGGCTCAGGGGTGACCTTATCACTCTCTACAACTCCCTGAAAGGTGGCTGTAATCAGGTGGGGGTTAGTCTCTTTTTCTGGGCAACAATTTACAGAATGGGAGGACACAGTTTAATCTGCATCAAGGGAAATAGAAGTTGGATATTAGGAACATGTTTTTATGGAAAGAGTGATAAAATACTGGAATGATCTGCCTGGGGAGGTGGTGGAGTCACCATCCCTGGGTGTGTTTAAAAGAAGATTGGATGCGGCACTTGGTGCCATGGTTTAGTTAAGGTGTTAGGGCATGGGTTGGACTCGATGATCTTGAAGGTCTCTTCCAACCTAGTGATTCTATGATTATGGGAAAAGGAAAGTGAAAGATTGTTCAATCTCAAAGAAGTCATGTGAAGGAAAAACGACATTTTGTTACTTTCCTTAAGGGCCTTTTGGCTAAATTCACTCACCTATATCAATTAACATTGAATCAAATCAAGAAGATCAATAGAGTGGGTGCATCAAACTCAAATGTAAAGATTCCACTGCTACATTCAGTGCCTTGAGACACAGGTCAGATCCCTGGCTCCCTATGGCACATTTCCTGGTGGCACCCATGGGAGAGGAAAAAAGCAGAAATTGCACAATGCCACTTGGTAGTGAACACTGCAAAGTTGTCTCCGCTAGCGCAGCAAAAGAGTGTGCCAGATGGATCCATAAATCTGTATCTCCTGTGCTTAGGTCCTGAAATCCACACTAGTCTTCATACTAAAAGTTCCCATTATGCCTTTACCCATCACTTCAGGAGCATTTTATTCATGACTGGAGAAGACAACTTCAGAAATTTCCTGAGAGCAATAATTAGTGTTATTATGTGGCAGTGCTGTGAGTTTGGAGTGACTAAACCTTTCACCATAGGAAACGGACCTCAAATCCTCATAAGTTCATCATGGTGCTGCTCTTTTCTTCCCACATAGTAGAACATATTAGATTTTCTCTGCGTAATAGTTATGTGATTTCAAAGTTAGAAATGCTACAGCTTCTTCAAAACTGAAGCCTGTTGATATAAATTAAGGCTTTGTTTTCTCTAATTGTTGATGTTAAATATGTGTGGCATAGCTGAAGATGTGTGAACGCAATGATCCTGTTTTTTGTTTTAGTCAAGATCAAAGTGTCCTGTATAGTCTGTTGATCCTCAAAACTTGTCCTGGATAAAGTATGGAAAATAAGGATAGACAAAACATAGGACCATGCTAATTTCTTGCTTAAAAGTCTAAAATGTGTGACCAAAATAGTGCAAACTATTACTTAAAATGGCTCATTGCTTAAATCAATGGATAGGTTAGATGTGATGGTTATTTTTTTGCTAATCACTGGGGGAAAAATAAACCCCAAGAAAATGGAAATACAGTGGAAATATGCATAAGAATAAAAAGTCTTATATAAGGCCTTCAACATGCAATAGATATATTAGATAATAGATATAATATATAAAATAGATAAACATGTGTCAAACATCTTCTTTACACACCCTGAAATTTCTCAATCTGATGAAATTCTGTGAGAGTAATGTTAAGGATGGTGAGAAACCCAGATGCTCTAGTGATGAGTATAAATGGAATAAATAGAATATTTGGGTTACAATTAAGGAAAAAAAAAGAAAAATTCTGATGCACAATAAAACCTTTCTCACAGTTCAGCTGATGATGCCAGTATTTATAAATATTAACTTTCCACTTGTTTTTTGAATACTATGTTCTCAATCAAAAAATGGTTTGCATGCTGAAGGAGTGGAAGTCTATTAAGTCCACAAATATTAATGTAGATTTGTAATTCTGGTGCAAGTGGGATATAAGCAAGAGGGCAGCTGGTGCCAGCAATAAACAGATGATGGTGTGCAACTGAAATCATTCAGTGTTTAGGATCCATATTATGTGCTTCCTGGGAATACCACATGGACCAGCAGGACTTTTTATAGCAGGATTTTTTTTTTTCTGGGAAACAGAGTAACTGCTACCTCCTCAATAAAATGTGCTTCTATTTTTTGAAATCCTGCGGGTGCCAGTAATATGTTGTAATTCTATCTTAGAAAAAGCAATGACTGTACTCATCTGCATAGATATGTAGCTTGTGACAGGTTAGGATTTCATCGCCAGCATGGAAGACCTAAAAATGTTTTTCTTATGATGTTAAGTAAACATTTCCTATCTGTCACTGTGGTCTTAGCATATTCTAATATATTCTTGGCAGAAAAGTACTTCTGAGGATCTAATCTAGTGAGTCTGTCTGAAAATTAACATCAAGTTTCTTTCATTGTTTTTTATTTACAATAATCAATATTTGGGGTGTTGTTTGGGTTTTTTGTTTGGTTGGTTGTTTTTTGTGTTTTCTGGTATTTTTTTTTTGTTTTTTGTTCGTTTATTTTGTTTGTTTGTTTGTTTGATTGGTTGGTTTGGACTTTTGGGTTGTTTTTTTTGTTTGTTTGTTTGTTTTGGGGTTATTTGCCTTTTTTTGTGAATGAATCCATTTTTCTAGACAGTGCTCAATATAGCATTTTTAGTATTGGATTTTAAGTAAATTTTTGAATTTCCTGAATAAGATTGATTTCAGCCACTTTTAACTTTCCTAGCTTTCACCATTTCTTTGGTAGCTTTCTGGATTTGATTTATATACAGAAAGATGCTATATGGAGTTAATGTAAAAATGTAAATGCTTTGAAATCAGTGCAGATCCACACAGAATGCACAGGAGCTGCTTAATTTTGCATGAGTAAATACTGTGAAGTCTTAGTCTAAAAAGGAGGAGTGCACTTAGTCTTGTAGGAGAAGTGCAAATAAAGCTACTGTCACGTTCTACAGAGTCATCTTCAAATGTCAACTTGAATACAACCTTCAAGTATTAAAGAAAATACTAGATACATTATGAACACCTTTGGACAGTTCTTGTTTCTTTTATTTCACCAAAATCACCTATCTTTTCCAATGCCAAAGTCCCATTGCAGCCAACAAAACCCAGGGTAAATGTTATGATACCACTGATTCTCCACAGAGCCTCCTGTGATTAATTTGCATGTTATATCTTGTTTTACATTTCTATATTGTAATACAAGTAGTTATTATTTGTGTTTTAATTTATTTAAAGGGTTTTAAAGTATCTATAGCATATTAATTAATTTTTATTAACTGTGTTGGTTATTTTCTTCACATTCCTTCACTTTTCATTTCTAATTTCAGAATCAGACTGCTGATGAGGTTAGCAGAAACCTGTTCAGTAGTTTTGATGGGGTTTTTGAAACAGTTCATACCTTTACAGGTCAGTATAATTTTAATATAGACATATCACAAAGCTTCTTTTGAAGTAAGTATGTTTTCCATTCCTAAGTATGCTGACATTGAGATAAAGTTGTTCTGTTCACTGCAGCTACAGGAATACAAGAGGGTCCTGAAAGAAATATTCTGAGAGGGAAATAACATACGCTGTGTCTAAGTCATTAGGCTGACAATGCTGTCTTAGAAGGGAACTATTAATGAGAAAATTTTACACAGGAGAAAAAAATCATTTTTCTGAAAGTTTAGTAAAGACAGCAGATCTTTACATAACAAGCGGTCAAGAAATAGAGAAGAAATTGAATTGTCAGTGCTGTGACAAGCACTGGAATCAAATTTTTAAGTTACCGCCTGTAAAATTTTGACATTCAGCTGATTTTCCACATTTCTGTGAACCCAGACTCTTCTTCCAGTTGTCTAGGTTATGGTGGTGTGTTTGACACATTTATTGTCCATTTTTTTCAAGGGGTTTACTGCCCAAAATCAAAATACACGTCATGCACTTCAAATCTGTGATTTCGACAGGTTTCTCTGTCTGCTAGAGGTTGTGCGAGTTACTGTTTCTGCGCAGCATGTCCCTTAAAGGACAGTTACTAAAAAGGACATAGGCAGCACTTTCCCTGCAGTATTCTGAATAGAACACAACAATTGGTAATACTTTTGTGGTGATGATCATTCTGCATGTGTGTGATATCATGTTGCATTGAATTGTCAAAGTTTTTGGAAGAAAGCAATTGATTTTCACTTATGTGGCTGAAAGATTTACTAAGCAAAAAAAAAAAAGGAAAGATGAATAAGAAAATTAAAAGATTTCTCGATTTCTTCATCTCCTTCTGGTGGTCTGATAAATGGCATTTCCAGCAGTGCTCTTTTGATTGCCATAAAAGCCTTGTTTGATTTATGATAAATGTTAATTGCCTTCATATAGCTTCCAGCCTGTCCAAGTAAGTGTTCTAAGACAATAAATGCCATGCTTATTTAAGCACACTGTGTACAGAATATTATCTATTAAAGCCACTGAGGATTAAATGAAGCAGATAATATGTGATGAAATGTTTATTTCCTTCTTTTTGCTCACAAGACAAGTATGTATTACTACATAGCTAGATATCTTGCTTGAAGGAAGAGTTTTCCTTTGCTACTGTGTGGCTTTAATGCACTGCTTTGTTTCTTTGCACTGCTTTTTTTCATTACACTGCATGTACATTACTTTTTTGCTAGTGGAGCAGGAAAGCACATGCTTAGCTGGAAAAGAAACATATTTTCTTGGGGCAAAATATTATTTCAACCTGAGGTGAAGCAAACTGGGAAGGCAATAAATTCAAATTAAGAATGCTCTTTTAAAAATCACCAGCAGTGCCTCTAAAACAGATATTGTATTGTCAATGTATTTTTTCACCCAGTATGGAAGAATGAGAAAGTTTACTGTATTTGACTTAAATACACTCAATATCCACTTAGAATTGTGAAAACTCATACTATATTCCTTTCATGTCCATTTTTTTTAAGACACTTTGCCTTGAGGCACTTGGCATCAAGTAAATCCATCACAGGAAAATATCTGCAGTGACACCTCTATGGCTGCATTACACGATGAAAGATTATAGGTTGTGATCACTGCAGCTTCTTCACAGTATTGTTACCAACCTTCCTCAACCTCAGGCAAACTCTGAAATACCATTTAACCTCACAATTCCCTACAAGGTTTACTTAGAATATTTTAATTATCTTTGTTCTAAGGGAGACACAGGATTTCTGTCTGCATCTATACCTGTATTTGCATGCTACCTGTATTACCTCCATTCCTCTCTATCTCTCTCTACCCTTATCTAATCTCGCCTCCATCTAATCTGTATCTAAATCTATACAATCTCCATCTCATCTATATGTATAATAATAGAATCATTAAGTTTGGGAAAGGCCTCTAAATCACTTAATCCAATCATTAACACTGCCAAGTTTACCACAAAACAATGTCCTTAAGTGCCATATCAAAATGTTTTTTGAATGCTGTAGGGATGGTGATCCCACCCCTTCCCTGGGCAGCTTGTTCTAATGCTCACGATTCTGTCCTGACACATATTAAATATCTTAGGAGTTATGGAGAATCCACAGCCTCTCTAGGCATCTGTTCCTGTCCTCAGTCATCCTCACTGTGAATTTTTTCCTTTTGTTCACTTTCCATGTTTCAGCTTCTGCTCATTGTTCCTTGTTCTATTGTTTGGCACCACCAAAAAAGTCTGAATCTATCCTTTTGACATACTCCCTTCGCATACTTAGAGATATTAATGACTTCCCCTCTTAGTCATATGTTCTTAAGAGATCCCCCAGCCTTTTCTCATGAGGGAGATTCTCCAGTCCAATATACATCCTTGCAGACCTGCAATGGACCGTCTCCAGTGGTACCCTGTCTATCTGGAACTGGCGAGGCAATGCTGCATACAACACTCCGGGCGTGGCATCCTTAGGGAGGGGAAGTGGAGCAGCTTCACCTCCCTCAGCCTGCTGTCCCCAGTACTGAGCCTTGGGAATTCAGCAGCCACCTGCGTGCGTCCATTTTCACCACCACTCTTCGGGCCTGACCATCCGACCAGCTTTTAACTCAGCAAGGAGTGCACTATTCCAAGCCATGGGCTTCCCCTACTTTTCTGGGAGAATCTGTGGGAGATGGTGTCAAAGGTTTTACAAAGTTCTAGGTATACAGGTACATGTACAAATATAAATATTACTGCATGCATTCATGTGTTGATGTATAACTGTATCAACTCTATGGCAAACTCTGCCATTATCTCTATCTGTACCTCTCTCTTTATAATCTATATCTAATCTATGTCATCTTTTTTATATTTTTATCTCCATCATCCTTATCTCTATCATGTCTTTCTCTACCTCCATCTCCATCTCCATCTCATCTATATATGCTGATATATATATATTTGTTTATGTACACACACATATGTACCTTTAGCATCTATTATTATACCTATATATCTCTCTATATAGAGATTATATTATAGATATATTACATATCTATATATAATCTATATGTGTCTATTTACATCTATCAATCTATATATTTCTGTATATTGTACCTTCTTTTTCATTTTTGAAATATGTTCACATGTTAAGTAATCTGGCATTGGTGAAAATTAGAGGTATTGGCAGAGAGAACAGGCAAGCCAGTATTTGGCAAGTATCTGTATGAGAGATTATAACACAACAAGTATTATTTATTTCTAGGTAAGGGATTAAGATTGGCCCTCTTTTTAATCTCCCCATTATTTCTTCAGAACAGGCATGTTAGGTAGAAATCAGGGCATTTCCAGTGCTCAGTATAATTTAGTTTGTGGTTCACCATGGCTGTTAACAAATAAGGAATGCTGAAAACTGAGATATATACTAACTGAGGTCTACATTTGAAAAATATTTTAAGTAAATGGAAGTAAAATGCACACGTAGAACAAATGTTAGTAGTCTGGATTGCTATATGTGTAAGAACAGGTGTCCTGGCATTAGTGGGAGCAACTTAATTGAGAAGCAACTTGATTTTTGCTTGCGGAATAAATGCATCTTTTTGTTGCATTTATGTTTTAATATATTTTCTGTTATCCTCTTCAGCCTGATGGCAACCCCCTCAAAAACCCTCAGACTCAATCCTTAAAGACTGTGGTATATTCCATGTATTTCATGAAACAATTCATTAGAAGTTTTTTCTTCCAGCTACTTAAAAACTGCTGGCTACATAGACAATGATGTGGTTGTTAGTGTTTTTTAATTTAGGGGGGAATTAACTGCCACATTGAAGTGTGTGTGGTTTGAAAATTGGCTTATATCTGGGTTTACATTTTTTACAACATGTCTTTGATATCTTTGGTCTTTATACCCAACTTTTTGCCACGTTCCCTTTACCTTTGTAGACTGAAGTGTTTGTACTAGTATTCTTAATTCCTATATTTCGGTATTTAATGATACAGACTTCTCCATGATCTTTTCTTTTGGTGCATGTTCTTCTTTCTGTATGCAAATGTGTTAACAAATTTATACCAAAAAGAAGTACCAGGGTTTTTTTCCAGAAAGTGTCTTGCTGTATGCAAACTTTCCTCTTGTGAGAATTTAACACCGCAGTCTGTGCTCAGAGGTTCAAAATATTATAGAAGTTACAATGACAGATTTCAGTCTATACCATGATCACTACAGAACCTGCTTGAGTACTTTGACCCTAAATGTACCAGGTAAGTACCTTGAAAGCAAAATCTACCCCACACTTTCTTTTCCACAGTCAGATAAAATATCATTTGACTCAATCTTTCATAGGAAATTAATGCTGTATGTTTTTTAGACAGACACATAGCCGTTTTTGTCTTCTACTTTAGCAGTGTGCCTACTAACATCATAAGATTCCCTTCTTTGTAAAACCACATTTTACAAAGAAAAAAACATTTTATTATAAGGCTTGTGAGTTTGTCCATTTCCCAGGTTTTTTTTTTTTTTTTGAGTGAAAATGTATTTTGCAGAACTTATAATTTTCAGATGAAGAGGATATATCATATAGCTCAAAAATGCAGTTTTTTCTGCGGTCCACTGACCTTGCAATAGGTGTTAATGACAGAAGAAACCCCTGTAAGGCTTTGACTGATGTGTTTTGTCAATTTTCTCTTAAGATTTGCTGTGTAAGATTTTCCAGTGTTGACATCCTGGTGTTCAAAACTTGGTGAATCAAGATTTCTTTATTAAGTCAATTCAGTTCTCAGGTGTAGTCTATAGATTTAGAGAGCTACTGCTGTTTTTGAGCTTTGGGTCCCATGCCTTATTGTACAACAAATGTATTTCCCTATAAATCAACCTTTTTTATAAGTCTTTAAAAAAGATACGTTGTTTTTGCAAAAACTTGATAGTTATTGGGCCAAAAGTATTTTCATAGAATTTTTGGAGCAGTTTTAGAATGTGTGCATAATAACATATGCACACATAACTGATAACATAAACATAACTGATTCTTGGTTTTGAAATCTGGTCTTCTAAACAGATTATATAGAAAACTTATTTACCTATGCTCAGTTTTAATCATGCTGTGGTAGATACACTTGAAAACAAGCTCACATTTGGGATTTGAATGCCTCCTGATGGGTAAACTAAAAGAAAAAATAATGTTTTTCATTTTTAATATTATCTCAAAAGACAAAACATAAAATGAATATGCATAAAATCTCTTTTTATTAACTTGTTCATTAGGATTTTTAAAATTTTTGAGACCTTAATAATCTGGGGCTATTTTTGTTGGGGTTTTATATTTTTTTTTTTTTGGTTTGAGGTTTTTTTTGGGGGCATGGGGTTTTTTGAGGTTTTTTTTGGTGGCGCATGAGTATCGTAAATGCAGGCAACCCTGATGAGGGGAGAGAATGATGCATCTTACTCCTTGTTCCTAGAAGGCTAATTTGTTATTTTATGATACTATATTGTATTAAAGAATACTATACTATACTAAAAAATACAGAAAAGATACTGAATGCTAAAAAGATAGCAATTGAAAACTCATGACTCTTTCCAGAGTCCTGACACAGCTTGGCACTGATTGGCCAGTGAGTCAAAACAACTCACACCGGAGTCCAATCAGGCAATCACCTTTGGGTAAACAGTCTCCAAACACATTCCACACAAGCACAACACAGGAGAAGTGAATGAGACGAGAATTGATTTCCTTTTCTCTGAAGCCTCTCTCTGCCTTTCAGCTTCCCAGGAGAATAAACCTGGATGAAGGAATCATTTTCAGGGAATGTGAATGCCACACATGAGAATAGAACCATTATATGTTTTTAATTTCTCATGGAAAAATAAGAGTTAGAAATGCACTTTGCCCCCAGTTCTGCCTCTTGATTTGAGTTTGTCGCTCAACCCAGACAGCACAAATCTGTGTTCTAGACACTAGAACAAAGCTTCTTCTAGTCTCCTTAACAGCCAGAAAACATTTTCGTACTGAGTTTAATAGAAAAACTGTGAAGTCTTGGCAAAAAAGACGTAATATAATGAGGACAAAAAATAACTCTTGTGAAAAGTTCCCAGTAGGCATAGTAGTACTGTTCCTTAGACCAAATTGTGCTGATTACTTTGTGCACTTTGGTTTAAGAGAGTGGTTATAAAGATTTTAAATGCTAATAGCCAAAGAGAACATTTAAAATGTAGAGATATCTTGAAGGAACTTGAAGCTGTGAATGGAAAACATTTTGTAACCAATGCTTGTCACAGGCTCTGTATGGAATTTTAAACAAATAAGCTAGTTTCTGTCTGAGTCTTAATCCAGCAACTGCAATATTTGTTATATTATCCTTCTCTTACAGACTGTGTGATTGAATCTATATATATTTGTGAACTATATATGTTTCAGCACTATATGAAGGACCTGAAAAACATGTAGTGCAAAGTCCTACTAAGCAGAACAAAGAAATGGCAGAAATTTCTTACCTGCCATGAGCTCTGAAGTATACAGTCCTTTTGGAAAAGTGTCTCTCAATCTCAAAAAACCAAATTTACCTACATGAATTTATTTTCCTTCATGTGTGTGTATGTAATTCCCAGAGTGTGATATAAAGAAAAAGCTATCTGCTCTCTTCCAGCAGTAGCTGACTGGTACTGAGGGGTGAGCTAATCCAGTAACTCTGTTGACTAGTGAGTAGTTTAAAAGTGAAGTAGCTATGCTTGCTCATGCACAAACAATGATCTCAAATACAGCTAGTGGTCTCCAGGGCTGAACAGCTTTGGAAAATCAAGATTTTGGTGAATTGACTCTTCACAATAGCACTCTTAATTTCATTCTTACTCTATACTATGAAATATTCAGGACATTTTTTAAACTTTATTATTCGATAATTTTCTTCCTCGCAATTGACTTGTACACTACCACGACTCTACAAAGGACAATGTTTCTCAATGTAATCAGGAAGGATTTGTGTATATCTTACATTAGCACTGTCAATGAAATCCATTTATACCCCTAGTTACTCCTCCTGGAATGTACTTAATTTCCTATACACACATATCTACATCCTATTTGTATCTGCCTGGACGTCTTGGGATATGCACTAGGGACATACGTAAGAGAATAAAGTGGGAGATTACTTCAACAAACATGGGCTATGGTCCATAAACTAGACAAGGTGTGAAATATACCTGGCCTGGTAATGTTCCCATTAAGATATCTGAAAGAAGAGAATGGAGCCAGGCTCTTCATGGTGGTGCCAAGCAGTGGGATGAGAGGAAACAGGCAGAAATGATATACAGGAAGTTCTACGTAAAATATGAGGAAAAACCATATTGTAAGGATGAGAGAGCGCTGGAGCAGAGTGCGCAGAGAGGCTATGGAGTCTCCTTCCTTGGACAGACTGAAAACTTACCTAGAAAGCAATCTTGTGCAACCTGTTCTAGGTAAACCTGCTTTAGCAGGAACTTGGGCTACATCATCCCCAGTCGTTTTCTGTATTGAGTACTTGTGTCATCAGAAAATTTAATTGACACATGTTACTTATCAAAATACTAATAAAATTAGTCTGGGCTGGTTTCAAAGCAGGTCTGGAAGAGCTCAGATGTTGATGCTGCTTCACTCTTCTCACTCCATTAATTTTATGCTCTGTCCTTTTATTCAGACCCCTACCCACGCTTTGGTTCCTTAACTAATGTCTTCTAATATTTTCTTTATCTATTTCAGTGAAGATATTGAAAATTCACCTTATGCATGACGTCTTAGGCATATGCAGATGCTGTATACCTGAGACTTAAAAAAAATGGGTCTGTGAGAGCACTAAGTACAGAGGAGAATAGATACACCTTGACCACAGTCAGATCAAAGAGGTACTTAGCAACTGAGATTCTGAAAGAACAGCTCCAATCCCACCTAGAAAGTTCCCTGCTTGGGAATTTTTTTCTCAGTGGAGAGAGTGCTCTCTCATCAAGTCACTCAGCAGAAATGGAAAAGAAGAAAACTCAGCCCTTACTAGCTGAATAAGAGAGAATTTTCAGAGTTTTAAGAGAAGAATAAGTGGAAATGTAAAGGTGATAATTGGGAGCTAATTATTCCCAGAAGCACTTTCTGTACTCCCTAAGATGCATGCATGGCAAAAGACTGGAAACAAAAGATATGGTTATTTCAGTTTGACCCTTTAGTAAATGTGTAAATAAAAATATCCCAAAGGGAATATAAATCCCAGTTTAATGCTGTATTCCCAAAGGAATATTAGTTAACTTTGGAGTCAAAAGTATAAGGTTGATCTTTGTGTATCAGATTTTTTTTTACCTTTCTATTGAAAAGAAAAAAAGAAAATAATTTCTCCAGTGCTTTGAAACATATTTTTTATGTTGCACTCATGCATTTGGTATTGCATGAGTTGATAAACCAAAAGAATCCACATAGTGCATTAATCAAATAATGAATATAAATAAACCAGGATTTATTATGGCAGAGGAACCCAGTATTCATCTGTAAAAATGTCTTTTATGTTACATGAAGCCCTGACAAAAATAGCTGTTTTCTAAATAATTTTCTTGCTAATCTATGCACAACACCAACAGTTGACTGATGGTTTTATTTCTTCATGGTGTACTGGTTTTGGCTAGGGAAGAGTTAACTTCCTTCACTGTTGAGTATGAGGCTGTATTTTGGATTTGTACTGAACACAGGGTTGGTAATATAGAGTTATTTTAGTTATTGATGAGCAGGATTTACTAAGAGGCAAGTCTTTTCTGCTTTTTATATTGCCAAGCTGCTAAGGAAGTTGGGGATACTAATATTTATCAGTAATTAGTGCCACCTGCCACAGATTTTCTATTTAATATTACAAAGCAAGAAGTAATGCTGAACTGAGAAACGCATAGGTCCACTACAGAATTCTTTGATATAATCCCAGCTGGGAAGACTAGAATGTGTGAGGTACCATTCTGAAAAGTTAGGTAGGTAAACCAGGAAAAGGCAGCTATTTAAGGCTGTGTGATATATTCATACTGTGCAGTGCATCTCCAAGATCTGTTTTTTTCCTATTCTCTGGATATTTTCACTGACCTTTTTCTCTAATAGAATTCAACAAAGTATTTTTTCTGTTGTCTCCTGAAGGAGATATATTTTTATTGTGTTGCTTTCTGATGCAAAATTCTTTATCAGGGAAAGAATATTTTAAGCCCAAATTTAGCCTTAGAGACAAAGAAACAATGGGAGGTTAATGATTGATGTTTCAAGGTGGTGGTAATCACAGAAGTCAAGGTGAGACAGGACTTAATTTTTTACAGAGTAATATGGATGCATCTTAAAGGAATATGGACTCACGTGATATAAAAAATGACCTATTATTCTTTGAAAAGTGGTTGAACCCCTCTGTCTTTCTGATATGGCAAATCTATTCAGGTGCTCTGCATTTTGTTTATGGGCCAAGCATAATGCAAAGATTGAATAATTAACTGTTTTTTTTTTTCCTAGAATATTGAAGACAAAGGATGACAAATGCAAAAAAAAATGAACAGAGCAGCAAAAGAAATTAATGGGAAAAAATTGTTCAAATAATTTTTATATTTAGCTAAATGTCAATTTAGTGAGTATTTAGCCCAATAATTTAGGCCATCATCAGGGAGGGGAATGCACATTTACAAGAGAACACATCTGACCCTCTGGATAATATCACATTTTCTTTCACTGTATATACACATGCCAAAAATAAATCTACTTCAAATTATATATTTTATAATGAGCCATGAGATTTTTTTTACTTTACAGAAATATAATGCTATAATAACTCATGCATCTGTAATTTCAAAAATGTTGATATTGGTGGTTTTATTTGTTTTTCTGTTTGTTTTTAAAAATGCCTCCCTTAAACTTGGGAGTTTAATCATTAGGAGGAACACATCTGCTCAAACTCTACTTTCAGAATTGAGGAGCACAATTTTGGTTGACTTTAACTTTAGTAAAGATCATTTTTTTCTAACTCCTTTGACTAGACTGAAATTAGTTAAGTTAGAAAAGAATAATTCATAACCCTCAGTAGAAAAGACTGAACAAAACAAAACCAATTAAATTGTGATAAGAATTTATAGACAGTATTAAATGTCAAAATTTAATTTATCTGAGCGTCTAACAAAAAGCTTAAGTATTAGTTTGTAAGAGAAATCTATCTGCTGCAACCCTGAGTAGAATACAAGAGTTCAGTCTAGAACATGTCTATCAGTTTTCAGTGACTTCATGTAGCTCACTACTGTTCAGAATAAGTTTCTATATTGCCATGGATATGAATGCAAAAGCCACTTAATTATGGGCAAATAGCCTAATGCTGCTTCTTGTCTAACTTGTTCTCCTAAAAACTGTTGATGAACTGTTCAAGGACTGAGACAATGTACACTTACATATGTAAGATCCTAAATATGTGATTGGATTTTTATGCATGGGCTTCATAGAGAAAACTAACTTAAAGTACTGAAGTGATTCCATTTCCTTTTTATTTTATTCCTCTTTTTCCTTCCCAAAATGGAAAGATTCAGAAAAGCCGTGTTTCACCAAAGAAAAGTTTTGATGACCTCCTCTGCTGAAGAAAGCAGCATGTTTTTCCTAAGGAAATATTTCTCTATCCATATTTTGTACAAGTTTTAATTTGTGCAGAATAACTGACTGAAATTATGAGAAACTGATTAGATTTGCACCCTAGCTTTTTGGTGGTATTGTGTGTGTGGAATAGTAGGGACAGAAAAGAAAAATTTTAAAAATGTCAAGATTTGAACTAGGGTTCCACTCTGCACAATTTTAAAGTGATTTGAAATATAAAATTGTATGATGCCTTTCAGCCACCGGCATGGAGATCAGCCTTCTATTCTAGGATCAGGTCACCAGTCTTAGCTGTATTTGCATTTCTGTAGGCTTTATTTACAGATATTTAAATATTTTTACTTAATCCTTGTACAGTGGTATTCTTCAAGTACAAACACAATAATTTTTGCTGCTCAGACACTAGGGTTCTGTCTGCCCTGGGTCCTGTCCTGTCCTTATTAATGACTTGAAAAGGTGACCAAATGTATTCCATGAATTTCTCAGTTGACACCAGGCTTTCAGAGTGGGATTTACTGGGAGAAGGGGCAGCTTTGGGACACTTAACAGCCTACAAGGTGTCTACAAGGAGGGAATTGAGAGGACAGGGATAAAGAGTGGTGTGAGACTGCTGCCTGGACCCGTAAGGTTCAGACTGCACATGTTGAGATCAACACGTCACCTTGAGGATAACTAAGTGGTGGAACAGAAGCCTCATCTTTGGAGACTTCTGTACGCCCTTGGGACAAACCCTGTGCTTCCCCATCTGAGCTCCCTGTTGGCCCTGCTTGAAGCAGGGGATCACAGCTGAGACCTTCCGATGACCTCTCCAACCTGGATGATCCAGCGGTTCTGCGTACAAAACAGAGACGCTGAAAACTGTTTATGCCTTTCAACAGCAGTTTTGAGATGTCACTTATAGGCTGTATAATGAGCAAGAAGTACTCTGTCAGTGAAGCAGAATTCTAATCACCATTTCTGTTTTGGGGCTTCCTTTGCTGTTTTTAGTATTCATGTAGGCACCTGTGCTGAACAGATGGGCTTCCTCATAAGTGATTTGTGAGTGACCTTTTAGTTTCATCAACTTCCTATACATTTTCTATTATATTTCTTCCTTTTTTCCTCTGCAGTTTGCTCTTCTCTCAGGTGCATAGGTTTCAATTGTGAATGGAAGTCATTAACAGACAAAGAGAGATGAATTTTGTCTTCCTAGTCCTGGTACCTAGCATTCTCTGAAACATATATTTTCAGTAAATATTTTTGCTGTCTCTGCCTTGTAATTATCACAAAAAGTTAGAATTTTACTTTATTAAGAATAAGTTTTATACTCTTTAAAAAATAAGTATTTTATTGGATTTTTGTTATTTACTGCAAAGGAAAAATAAAACTTCTGAAAAAGATTTTTCTCAATGTATGAACAATCATTTAAAGGAAGACAGGAGGTCCTCTCCTTCACCATTCTGTTTCTGGGAGTGCTCAGTTACAAAGCTCTAAGAAAAGTGCAGACATAGAGCTGATCTGTCTTACTGTGTCAGTCATGTAAAACTTGGCATACTGGCGCACTTTGAGCTGAAGAGTGGTATACTGAGCTGGTGAAATGGATGTGTGCGAGAGAGGACAGCTTCTAGTAACACCTATTAAATCTGAGAATGAGCTCTTCCTGTCTGTAGCAAAAGCTGCCTGTATCCAAGCCATGCATGAGTGACCTCAAACACTTGTTCATAACAGACCTCCACATCCCTTTCCATAGCACTGCTCTCCAGCCTCTTATTCACCAGCCTGTCTCTACGTCCAGGGTTGCCCTGCCCCATGAGCAGAATCTAGCACTCTCCATTGTTAAACTTTATATAGGTGGTGATTGCCCAGCCCTCTAATTTGTCTAGGCTGAACTTGAACTTTATGAACTTGAACTTTAGGTTTATGAATTTGAACTTTACCTTTATGAACTAGAAGTTTATGAATTTTAGCTTTAATTTACCTTTAAGTCTCTTGTCCTATATGTAATGTCCTATTACTAAAAATGTAACCACATGAAAAGATATCTTATTTGGAAGGTAACTTCTTTATGTGTTTTAAAAAGATCAAACCAAACCGAACCTCTTCTTGCTGGTAATGTATTAATAGGTTATTAGGTATGTATTAACATGCATTAATACATACATAGTCACATTATTGATCATCTTCTGTCTGCCCCACAGGTAGTTTGAAGCACTCTGAAGTATTTGGCCCTGGTTCATATACTTTTTTGTCCAACAGGAGTTGGAACAGGTAGTCTGTGTCTATAGTGTTTTACAGTACAGTTTCCTATAAAAGAAATCGAATATTTTCTTTTTCTTCCTTGTCATTTTTTTTCCAAGAAAAAGCAGTCCTTAGGAAAGGGTGTGAGGACTATACATTCTCTTCTAATTTACAGTGCCAAATGGCTTTTAAGAGAATCATAGCAAAATTTTTAAATTTTATTCCTTTCTAATAATTCTTTGCATTTGATTTTCTTTTCTGCTGTTGTTCTGTGATGAGATGGTATTTCCAGTGATCTATCCATAGTGACACCAGTACCTTTTCACAGAGTGACAATAATTCAGCAGCATATATTTGTGGATAGCTTGATTTTTTTCCTCTTCTTTTTGCTTTACTTTGAACCTAAGGACATTAAGTCCATGTGTCATTTTCTGGCCAAACCTTCGGCACAGTAGGAATCTTTAGCATGACTTCACATCAATTTTCATTTTGCCTGTCTTGTAGATGTTATTTCACTTAGAAGCTTTGTCATGGTAAAATTGGTCTCCTTCTCAGGACTTTAAGAATAATTTGACATTGTACTGTAAGGGAGATAAAAACAATCCTTCTTCCTGGTTGTGATACATGGCCATATATTACTACAGAATAGTAAAAATAACAGGAATGATACTAACCTACCTTTTTGTGGCAAGATTGATTCCTTTTTCTTCTTAGTGTTTCTAAGGTCTCTTGTTGGGAAAGTTTTCTAAAAAATTCAGGTATATTTTTGTCACACAGATTCCTATAGTCTCTTACCTTTCTAAGTCCTATGAGGTACACCAGCATAGTTATCTGACATGACTTCTTTCTATAAAAACCATGTTAACCATTTCCCAACACATCATACTTATGCATGTCTCTTATGCATGTCTATATCTGTTCTGCAATGACTTAAAAGTGTCAAAGAAAGTTTCCTGATGGACCATCCAGGAGCCACTCAGCAAGTCAAACTTGCATGACCTGAGCTGGAAGCGAAGTCCCTTCTCAGCTGCACCCCTGACTCTCACACAGTCAGACCAGGATTCCTTACCACCTCAACCCCAGGTTTCTCATATCAGAGTCTCAGTGGTCTGGATCCTTCAAATAATTTAATCATGGTGCAACAATGAAATAACAGCTCAAGTTGGTGCCTCCAAGAGGGACCCTGAGCAAAGTAAAACCTCGCCTTTTATACCCTCACAGTCTAAGCCTGTGATTTTCTGGGATTTTCCAGTTGAGTCACTGTCTCCTGCCCTGTTTCAATGTGTGCTCACCTGGCTGGGCCACAGGGCCCTGCGCCTTTTGTCATGCAAAATGCTGATACCAGCTCCTGGCCTCTTGCCTTGGGCTCCTGTGATCCAGACCTTTGGATTTTGCATCTCTCACTGCAGCTGCACGCTGAGCTACCTGCACTAAATGTTCTCTTCAACAAAATGTTGGGATAATTTTCAGCATTAATAAATCACTGAGTTTACCCCACTCAAATGTTTAATTTTCTGTAATGTCTTTATCTTCATTTAGATCAAAATTTCCAGAATGGAAAGTATTAGTACTTCCAAAATGGAAGTATTAATTTTTGCTTAAGAAGGTCAATTTTTTAAAGTTTAGTAATAGGATCCGGGAAAAAAAAAGTTTAAAAGTAGGATCCGGGAATAACTACTATACTGCCAATATTAGTAAGGTAGGTTAACACTTCCTAACTTGAGTATCTTCTTCTTTGTCTTAGAGAAAAGAAATAGGAAATACTTAGCTTTAGAGTACAATACTCCAGCATGTACAGAAAAATGTTGTCTCTCTTTCTAGATAAGTTTAATATACTAAAGCAATTGAAACATTCAGGTGTTTGCAGCTAGTTTTAAAGATCTGACTTCAGTTAAGAAGCTAAAAATTAATGTTTTTCTGCATATATTGCCCTAATAAGAAATTTAATAATAACCAGTAAACTCAGTTTTTCTACTGAAGTCAACTGCCATATGATCAAATCTGCTTTGGAAAGAGAGAAAATTCTGCCATGAATAGGAAAATCAGAAAGCGCTTGTGACCTGGTTGTAACCCAAAAAAAAATTTACTTTGCTGCTTTTTAAAACTTGTCTGTTTTCGTGAATGTTAAATATTCATGACCAGATTTATTCATTACAGAAATGCTCACTCATATCATTAAGTCATATAATGAATTGCTTCCCCTGTTGAAAGTAGTCATTAAAACTTGTATCTCATCCAATCTCATATTAAATTTTCCCTCTTCTCCACTTTCATAATTCCTTCTGTTTGCTGAGGTGCTCTTTTTAATTTTTTCTTTTAATTTTTTTTTTTAAGAAATAACTCTAGGACTGATATCTTACAGGATTAATTACAACCCACACCATGTAGCTATAGGCACCTGTTAGGCTTTCTGAAATAAAACAGCTACATAAGAGATTACAGATTGTGTGTGAAAATCTGCCTTCTCAAATGGAAATGAGCAATAGTTTCCAAATATCCTTTATACAGACTCTCTCGTTACAATTTATTTATAAATTTGGACCTTGGACTTTCTTCTGATGAGATCTCTTTTGTGTCCCCAGCATACACTAATTCCTTTGCATTCTCAGAAAACAAAAAGCATATATTATATTTTTTGGTTCAGTGACATGATATTGCAGCAGGAAACAGAGTAGAAAGCAGAAGGAAGAGAAGTCCAGACTCAGGTGAATTCTCCCTTTTTCCTTCATTCTCAGGACCAGGGCTCCAAGGCTCCAACCTCTACCATATTCATTTTATGTGAAGATTTTTTGTCAAAAGTATTAACCAAAGCCATCTCAGTGATTTCAGTATGGCTTCTGCTTTTCTGCTACTCACTTATAAAGCTATTATGTTATTTGTAGTCAAGATTTACTCCAAGATTTACATTATACACAGCACTGCAGTGCTTTTAGGTGAGGTTCATGTCTGTCCTGTTTTTTGTCCTATCACTAATTTTTATGATCTGAAAAAGTGGCTAAGTTTTGCAGATATCATATTGTGGGCAAAACTGTTATGAAATACAGAGGTCGAAGGCTGAGACGTACATGTATAATTCTGACTGTGTACATGGAATCAATCTCCAAGAATTTGCCAAACTTGTGTATTGGTTTACATGACAAAATCAACAATCTTAGGAAATTCAATAATAAGCCTGAAAATTAGGCTCTTTGAGGCTCTCCTTTCTCTAATATCACATGGAATTCAGAGAAAACTATGGGAATTTTTAGGAAAAAATTTTTTTTGCTGAAAAAATGTACTCCACAGAGTACAAAACATAAACTTTAGACCTGAGTAATAATGTTCTTCTTTGGAATCAGAGAGGAGTAGTAGCACTGAACTTCCATCACTGCAAGGACCTGAAAGGAGAAGTACTCAGCACAAACACAGTCCTCTCAGATTCCAGTGGAGTATCTGACACCAGGGGTGGCATGGTGTTAGGATTACTTGTGAATAGCCCTCATGCCTTTTTGTGTGTGTGACTGATGATCTGACACAAACTGACTTGGATACCAAATTATGCTATGTATTGAAGGCTCTCAAGCTTACTTCTTCCATGCTACTAACCAGACTTAAGAACTTCAGAGACAGAATAACACATAAGAATTTGAAAAATGTTGTTTAGTTCTACATTTAAAGCAGAGCAGGATTTTTTTATAAATATATTTATGAACAATTTATAAATTCAATTATAAGGAATTTATGGAGAAATAATAAAAATGACTTTTTTTTTGCTTTTAGGTGCATCAGTTCACCAATTTGTAAAATCTACTGACAATTTCTACTGTAATGACATTTTTCCTTTACTATGATACTGGAATCAGTGGATCTGTGAAATAATTATAGAGTAGAAAAACTGTTTAAACACTGCTTAACAGTGTTATCTTATTTACAGTGGCTTAGGCAGAAATTCTTACACCTTTATTGATGTAATTAAGGGGAAATTTTCTGATCATGTGCTCTCACCTTCTGATATCCCCTTCCTTTAATTTTGCCTGTATGCAGAAAATAAAATTAAGATATTTCTACATGATTGTAGGTTAAATCCATTACATATTGTTAAATCTTATTGAATATTGTTTTTCAAATGAATCTGGCAAGGCTCTGAATTCTTAATAGCCTAGGAGGAAACTGTGCTTTATGATTTATTCATTCTGAATATTTAAAGTTTATGTAAAATTATAATTAAAAATTTGCAAGGAATAAATTATTCTACTCATATTATTGTATTCATTAGACTGAGAATTAGTGCTGGAAATAGTTGCCATAATAACCAAAACTTCTCTCTGCCAGAATTTTCTATTACTGTATTATTGATATTACTTAATTTAATCTCTGTTTACTGTTAAATGAAGCAAAACAACTGCCATGAAAGAAGATGTTAACTATTCTTTGCTAATGCATGTCTTCAAGATGGTGAGATTTTTCCTCATTTAACTCAGTAGGTATTTGAAACGTAAACCCTACTGTTCCAAAATAAGTAACAGAATTTATGGAAGTCAAGAATGACCTGGGTTATGCAAAAGCTTGGTGATCTCCTCATGGCACACCAAATGATAGCTTTTTGTTAACTCTTGCTACTCCCCTAAAGTAATAAATGGCACTGATTTTCCTAAATATCCACTATTAAAGATACAGTCTATGAGAGTGGAGTTTGGGGTTTTTTTTTTAGAATAATATATGAATGCTTCATTGCATGTACTAAGTGTTGCTATGTTCATTTGCATGACAAAGACAATTTAATTATCAACAATTTCTTCACAAATTATTGAAGCAACAGAGCATCCAGTCCAGGTTGCACAGTTGCTGGTACTAAATGCTATCAGTCCAATAAAAGTAATCTATTGAGAAATTATTTGCATATAAAAGAGAAGTAGCTGCCATCCAGTCTTTTCAATACACATTATCTTTAAGCAAAGCTGGTTGGAGAGCGAGGACCCAAATGGCTAACTTCGGATTTTGAAACAGGTAGCTTTGCAGGATATAAAATTAGCAACAATATACTGTATCATTGCTCCATAATGAGCTAGTGTAAATTAAATTATTTTTGCCTGAAGAGTGAAGTAAATAAGGAGTTTGTGAATACTGCTGGTTTAAATTTTTTACTAAAACTTTCATCAGAATTAAAATATTGAAATCTCATGCTTTGCAGTTCTGCTGAGATGAAACTATTTTTATCCAAACTCAGGATCTCGTTATGGGCCTAATATTACTTTTAATTCTTAAAAAAATGAAATCTTGCAAAATTAGAGTATTTTCAAAATCAGAACTTAAAATGTGAAGCTTATATTTTAAAGTATTGACTCACTCGAAAATAAAAAATTCTGTGTATTGTTAAAACCAACCAATTTTATTAACTATTAAGAATATACAGTGTACATAAACACAAATATGAATATTAATGTAAACATAAAAATAAGTGTGATTTCCTTAGACTAAAAAAACCCCAAAAAATTGGTTTAAATGCCTACTGGAACATCACTTTGTTGTTTTATATATTTTGGGGGCAGTGGGGGGATGATGGTGGTGGTCTTTTTTTTTTTGGGAGGGGTAGTATTTTGTTTCCCATTTTGTTTTCACTGTCTGTACAGAAATTAAAGAGCATTAATAAAATTAAACAAATTAAAAGCATTAACAAAGGTAGAAAGTTGAAACCTCAAAGACATCTGTGGTTACTGTCAGCAAAATTTCTATCAATGCATTTCTTTACAAAAATTAATGACTGTCTAGGAGATAAAAACTTTTTTCATTATGACAAATGTTAACTTTCCTTTGCCACTTAAGAAGGCATGTGTCTTGATTCCTGTCAGACAACTATGAAGAAAAAATAACTTTAAAATACATTTATTACTTCAGAAGAAGTAAAAACATTAGGTTTTTCTATTCAACTTTGCCATTCAGTTATTTTTCTTCTTAGAATTTCTATACAAAATTACTTTTCTTCTCAAAATAAACTAAAATGTTAATATTGTAATTTTTTCAAGTATTAGTTCATTATACTAGAAGTAAAAAAAAAACCAACAAAAAACAACAGAATAGATGGTAATGAATGAGAAAGCGGTCAAAGATTTCTTCTCAATTATTTTGATTCCTAATATATTTATTGAGAAGAATTTATGTTTTGAAGAATATTTGTATTTCTTCCAGACAAAGAAAACTAAGAAATCGGCTTCTTAATAGATGGCTATAAAATTTTAAAGTCTGAAGAGAACAGATAACTGCATACTTGCCACACTTCTAATAATTAAATAAAAAAAGAAGTTAATATACTGATGCAGAGCTATCTGTGTGTAGTCTTATGCAATAGTTTTGAATTTTTTTTTGGAAGGAAAGCATCTGTTCATGATTGTGGAGCAAAACCAAAAGCATAAGGAAAGACAAAAACAATGAAAAAAACAAAAGCAAGAGAAAACTGTGAATTAAAAAAAGCATAAAATGAAAATTAAGAAAGTGGGAAAAAAAGAAACCAAATAAAAGAAAACTTAAAGAAAAGAAAATTTAATGGAAAAGAAAATTGTAAAAGAAGAAGAGAATGAACATATGAAAAAGAGTTAAGATAGAAAAATGAATAGAATAATAAAAGAATAAACAGAAGAGGAGAAAGAAAAGAGAGAAAGGAAATGAGAAAGAAAAATGAAAAAGATAAATAAAAAAGAGAATAGTTGGTCTCTGATTTCTCTGTTTAAATTTTTTGTTTTTAGATCAAGTCCTTGTGACATTTTTCTACCCAATTTTACAAAAAAAAGAAAACTGAATTCATACAAAATAATAATCAAAAAGTAGGAGCTTGCATATTTTCATGCTGCAGCGTGGTTTCCTTTTCGTGGAATAGAAGAAGAAGAAGAAGAAAATCTGCCAATGAGTGGAGCAAATGGCTGTTACAACATAGGACAGGAAGTGTAAGAGCAGACTCACTCCCATGAAATATGCATATTATCACAAAGCTGAATTTCAAAAATAACAAAAAGTCAGTTGCTGTTTTAATATATAATTCTTGTGTATAGAGATATTCTCACTTTCATGTGAGTGTTGAATATGTTTTCTTTCTTCATAAGTGAAATAAATTATTTTGTCTGAGTTTTTAGAATTAGCACTATTTTGGGCAGGAGAAATAGATTTATTAAAAACATCATTAAGCTGATTAAAGTTCTAGGATTCACTGTCTTCCTAATTGAGTTATGTACTACTGATCTGCCTTGTCTTTAAATGTTTCATTGCCTGAACAATCCTCAAAGGAACATTTCTTCTTTCTCTCAATGTAAAATAATTCAGTAGGAATAATAAGCTTTTAATGAGGGAAGAAGACAGTCTGATTTTTTTTACATTCCTTCTTGATCTCTAACATGCCAGACTTGTGTAGCTTACTGAATTAGTCTACTAAACTAGGTGAGGAAACTTAGGTTTGAAAGATTGGCAGGAGTTTCAAAGGCTGAATTCATAAGAGTTGAAACAGTGACATGTGTAAATATAACGTTTAGATTCTCATAAGAACCCAGTAAATGCTACACAAATGTCAGTCCACAAAATAGAGTGTTCATCTGTATCATCCCTCTGTCTGCTTCAACATTCTGTAGCAGACACACAGAGAACTGCATAACCTCATCTGTGCGGAACAGATTCACACTTGCTCATGACCACACTGTGGACACACTGACTATTGTTGCCTGACTATTTTGTGTGTGGGGTTTCATCTGGTAAAAGTGCAAACTGCAGCTCTCTCCCAAGGTTTATTTTTGAAAATCAAGCAGGGCTTGCCTGAGAAACTGTCACTTACCTGCTCAAGAGACATCCCAAATCATCATCAGTGGGGTATTTATTGTACTATTTCATGATGTGAAGATTTGGACATTTTCTACAGATTTTGTCTGCTCCTTCCCTCAAAGGATGCATGAGTTCCTCACTAGGGTGGTGGCACCAAAACTTAACCAAATGGTTCCCTGGTGCACGTGTTGTCAAAAAAAAAAAAAAAAAAAAATCTAACTTGTCAATATGCTGCTTGAAATCTCTGTACATACAACAGATGAAGTTCAAACAAATGTGTACCCATTTCTGTAATATATTCTCCACTTAGAATCTGCTAGCTTTGATCTTTTTTTTTAACCTTTTCTCACAAAACAAGGTAAGCTGCCACAAAATGAGCCTATTGCCAGCTAAACAATCCACTGTTAATCACTCAGCCTTCGTGTGCTTATTACATGTCCACAATCCATCTCACTTCCCAACTATTGTTAACAAAAAATTTACTCACAGGTCTTGCCAGCCATCAAGGCTCCTGACTATTTCATACATTTTCTTGAATCAAGTAATTTTTGAAACATCCTATTTATCTTAAACTTGCTTGGTTTGTCAGCAAAATTGTTGTTAGTACAAGTTTGGTCTAAGTTTGTTAGACCACAGCATGGGAAGCACAGTGTGTTACAAACTCCTTGCAAGAGGTTTTTCTTACAAAAAGCAGTTTATATCTAGATAATTATATTTCCTGCACTGTGGGTAGACTAATGATTTCTCAGTTACTTGCAGATTATTTCAAAACATTAACCTCTCTATAGTGCATCCTCTTTTTATTTTTTGTTTCACAGAACTCGTCCACTACTCTTAGCCATTTTGTGATGAACAAAATTTTAACTAATTGTTAAGTCACAAAAATATCTGAAATCCCACCCATGTAATTTCCAGATTTTTGAAACATAACACTATCAATGTATGTCAGCTGCTCTTATGACATTGATTGCATTCCTTTCTTGTCCTGGGTTGGATGAGGCAGAGCTCTACTTAAGGCTAAAAAAACCTCCCACAACCAAAAAACCAGAAAACCTGTCTTTTATTTACAAATGAATCTGTATCCTTCTATTTATTTTAGGATTATTTTTTAAGAGTAAAATCAAGTGATTTAGTGATTTTACTACTGTCTTGAGAACTTACATCTCAAAGAAGTTTGAAGCAGTATTCTGTTCTTAATCTATATGGTACATAGAATTAACTTTGCAAACTTAGTATTCATATGTTCAGATTCTTTCTAATGTCCCTCTAATATTTTGCTCTAAAAACCAGAATATTACAGGACTAGAAGATACAGCAAAATTAAAGTATGATGTATGTCTCTGGATTTCCCCTTTTTTTTCAGTCAGAGGAAAACCATAAAGAAATCTCCATTTTAGCCCATAGATGTCATTTGTATATCCCTAAATTACTTTGCCATTAGGCCTAAAATCCCAATATGCTAGACAAAGCTATTCTCATAAAAAATATTTGATGTCAGTATTTGGCATACATATGTATGAAAAATCTTATTGAAGCCTTATTGAGCATTTGCTTTATTCTTTTGAAATCAATTCCACAAAGCCCCTCTACAGAAATGCTGTGGAGACCCTGGGGGGCATCTCCTAGGTTAGGAAGCCACAAGAAGCTTCCCTCAAGAAGCTGTTAAGACCCCATTGGCTCCTTCCCCTGTTCCTGTGTCCCTGAGCCACTCCCTCCCTGTTCCCTGATCGGGGCTCACCTTTGTACTGCCCCGAGACCAGGGTCACCCCCTGCCTCTCCGGAGAGAGAAAGAACCTGGAGTCTCCCCGTGGGTGTGCCTTGGACCCTGAACATCTCACCATGTGGCTGAATTAAACATCTGTGGGTACCAGGCAAAGGCACTTTTTGCTTCCTTTCCCTGGACTTTATTAGCAACTATTCTGGCTGCAAAAAATGGCAACATTCAGGCCATTCTTTTTAAGTGATACATAGAATGATATTTTACAATAAAACCATACAGTCTTTTTTGATACCATAATTATTGAAGCCACAGGGTGTGACATTATAATTAATAGTTAATATAGGTTATATTTCACTCATCTCAACAATAAATTGCATTTTTATATATGTGTCTACTACAATGTTCTAAGGAAAACACTTTCACTTCACTCATTTTATTAGTGAAACAATACATTAACTTAAGTCATATTTGCTTTGTTCTTTCAAAAAATCTGCCATAATTTACTTTTAATTTTCTCAGAGCATTCAATCCAAATATTCAAACAGTGAAAAATTCTGCATGTAAGTGAATTACCTGTACTCTGAAAAACTAATGTAATAGTATCCTTCCTTTTTTCTCCAGAAAACTACCCTATAATTCAGTTAACAACATATAAAGCATCCAGGAGAGTTTATCAATTATGTTTTCCTAAAACCAAGCCAACCTAAACCAAAATGAAACAAACTAAACAAGACCATCAAAAAACTCCACAACCCTGATTGTTTTTTAAACTATTTAACGTTCAAAATATTTAATTAAAACTTAACAGCAGCATAGGTTTCTCAAAAATTCCAAGGCTCGAACTAAATTTAGGTTATGAGTTTCATCATTTGCAATACTGTTGTAAAAGGGTTTGTAACATTAAAGCTCTTCTTTAGGACTCTTCTGAGTGAACTAGGTAGAGGTGTCTACTTCTCCTGTTCCAGTTGTACTTGTGCTTGTCAGAAGCACACATTAAGCCTTTGATTTGTGAGAGTTTGAACTAAAAGTGCAAAAAACCCCCTAATTGAGAAGGCTGACATTTAGGCTTTTTTCTTTATCCATTTCCAAAATCAGAGGCCTTTGAAACATCTCACTGGAAACAGATCATGGTGGGCAGTCTTTCACCTACGTTCAGATAGTACTGCACTAGTGAAGGATAGATAACTTTATTGGTAATGCACTGGATTAATATTTAGGTATTCCGAGTGTGATTTATTTCCCTGCTTGTCTCTATTCTCATGGAAATAATCTATCTCATTTCCCTTTCTGTAAAATAGCAATAATATTGCGGTATGCAACTGGATGGAGGGGAAGTTCACAGTTGCGTGGTACACAGATATTGGTAGTGATTAGGTAGGAAATGTTTCACATGTGTTGCAGGCTTAACTGTGCATACTTGGAAATGTATAATTTTTGTTATTTTTCCCATGGGGACATTGATCTCTCTTATGGTTTTGACAGAAAATTAATCCCTGCTGATGCACATTATTTATTGTCTAATTATTTAGAATTCTGTAGGATTATATAACCAAGGAAAAAAAGGAGATTAAATTCAGAGAGAAGGCTTTCCTCTTTTCAAACTTCAGAAGCTGCAACACAAAATATCTTTTCAATGCACAAATGGTTTCTGACTTTATTTATGCGGCATGAGAGAAACAAAAGTTTTAATCTGATCAGAGGTACTGCTCATACAGAATGAGGCAGCAATTTTATAACCCATCAAAAGCAGGGAACTATTTAATCAAATAACCCAGATTTTAAATTTTCACAATAAGTGATAAAGAGCATATTCAAACTCTTTTTTCCTTCATCTACAGATTTATCCTAACTTGATCTCTACAAAGAAAAGTGATATTATCTTCCATCTCTGTCATCCTGATATAAAAACAAACAAGCACACATACCCTGTGAATTCTGAATGGAGCAAGACATCTGGATGTAACCATGTCAGAGGAGACAACCTACTGGGCCAGAAATTTATCTGGGAAAGAAATAACACTCCTGTAATAGCGCCAGTAGTGCACTGCTGTGGTATGTGTTTTCTCAGAAACACTCACCAAATCTTTGTGGTTAGTAGTGATTACAGCCCACTTATTTCCTTTCAGCAAAGACTGCACTTTTTGCACCTGTCCACATTAGCGTGCAAAGACAAATAAGACAAGTATCTTTATCTTACAGATCCTGCTCTCATTCCATTAGTATATTATTCTATTACACAGCTATTAGACTAGAATCCAGCCCTTCAGGGCTTTAATGTCTCATTGGGCCAAAATAATGGAATAGCTATTTCCTGTGGCTAAATAAAAAAGAAAACTGATATTTTGTACCTTACTTGAGTTTTGTGCCTTTTCATCTTTGGAGGGAATTTTTGTTTTTCTTTCCCTCTACAGAATAAATATAAATGTGTTTCTAAAAAGCAAAAGAAGGGATTTCACTACCACTTGAAAATTAGGAAAAGTGAAAAGATCTTACCTATCAAAGCCTCTGTGTACTGTATCTGTATTTTTGGGTGATTTCTAATTTACTGAATGATCAGAAGACATTACATTTAAGCATTTGTGGGTATTTTTGTTTTTCTGGCTTTTTGTGATTGTTATTATTGCTATTATTGTATTGTTTTGTTTTGGTTTGGTTTTTGATTTGTTTTGTTTTGTTTTGTTTTAATTTGCTTTGTTTAGTTTTGTTTTGTTTATATTTTGGGTTTTTTTTGGGTTTTTTTTGTTTGTTTGGGGTTGGGTTTTTTGGGTTTTTTTTGGGTTTTTTTGGTTTTTTTTGGATTTTTTTGTTTTTTTGGCGTTTTTTGTGCAGCATTGCTTGTTTATTGTGGGGGTTGGTTTCCAAAAGAAAACTTATTAGTTCTTTAACCTTTCTTTGTTCTACTTTACCTGAAACTTGGACTATGAGGATTTAGCTTTCTTTCTGAAAGGATGTAAGACTTTTAGAGAAAGAGATTGTATTGCCTCTGCATTATGTTTTTTTTAACCTATTCTAATAACAGTACTGTTTAAATAGCAAGCTCTTGGTAAGTGATATCTGGCTTTGATTAAAACACCTTTTACATCTTTATGATAACAAAAATTATTAAACTGGTGCATTTACCCAAGTAATATATTCAAGGGTTAAAAACTCATGAAACAAATTAATAGTAACAGATTATACAAGTGGTAGTTACTAAAATGGGTTACAGAAAAATGAAAATATATTAATTCTTCATCACAATCTCAAACTAAAAGCTGGCAAGGGTGTGTCAGAGTGATTTTATTTTTACTTACTAAGTTCAGTCTGCACTTCCCATACATTATTAAAACACAAAGCTGATTGTCCATATCACCTAGAAGCTAAAAATGGAGCTCATACGTTTCAAGGCTAGGATTAAGCAATGCATCCAAATAGTAGAACTAAATCCTTTTTTGATGATGACAAGTTATGGAGACTGATGATTGGGAATAGACATTAAGTCTTGTTCTCAAAACTTTAATTATTTTCTATGAAAATGAAAATTTACTACCTACTATTGCAAAGCCTGAATGGTTTGCTGTGGTCCATATATATATGCACATGTGACTGTTTTCATACTTCCTAGGGAGGAATCCATTACACAACTCAGTATGTATTTCACTCTGTCTGTGTGAAATTCAGACTTTTAATTAGGTATTGCTAATAAGGAAAGAGTGCAAAAAATATAAACAAAATATTTCTGTTCCTTTTGTTTCTTAATCTTCCTCATATTACTGCCAGTATTATGCTAATCTCAAGGCATTTATAAGTGCTGCAACTGTCACTGATTTCTCCAGCAATCACTTTGATGTAGCACTGGTTTTGATCAACTATTTCAATCATAATCAGAGGATAAATCAATTGGCCACAGCAGTGGAGAATTGTTTAGGAGTATTGCCCAGGTAGCTCAGTTGGAGAAGTAATATTGAAAGTGTAAAGGGCTAGTCAATTTCTTTTTGTTTTTGTCATTGGTTTTTTAAATTAGGATTCTTTGTGATGTAAGATTATCAGGCTATGCTAATGATGGAGAGGGATGATGTACCAGGATTTGAAAACTTTCCTAAGGTTTTCATAAACTGAAATGAGCAGTAATCTGTATTAAACCTGACATGTGGACACATTGTGTTAAATGCCATTAATGTGATTTTTTTTTACAGAAGAAATATAGAGAATAACTTGCTGGGGCATTATTAGATGGCCTTTGATCCTTTGAAAAAAAGGATAAAATACAAGCTATAAGATGTTTAAATGGAACATCAGTAATTTACTACAGCTGAGGATATAGACCTATAACTCTAAAATGTTATCATCTGTTAGATGCATAATGTAGAAATTATAGTAGACTTGTAAGATTTCAGAACACAGATAAATAAAGTTTATAAAAGAAATAAAAAACAAAACATTATCTCATCTGCCAGGTCATCAAGAGATACCTACATTGTGTAAGAGATCAGTAACTGATGGACAAATGGCAAACTTGTGGTCTAACCTCTGTCTAGAAGAGCCTGGATATGCTTTTATTGAGTCAAACTTGAAGCATGCCACTGTCTGAACCCTACTTCCGCTTGGCTTCTAGCTGATATTTTTTGAAAGAGAAGGAAAGAAAGATCAGGGTGATCTTAGTTTTTCCTCTTCTATTTGTGATTCCCGAGTTCCAGCTCAGAAGCAGGTTACCTAATTCTAGATGACAGTATAAATGTCACATCAGAGTCAGGGAAGAAAACCAGTGTCCTTTTAAGCAGGGAAAAAAAAGCCTCAAAGAATCCAACAAAACAAATGTGGTTGTCTTTAATTACAAATGAGACAATTATTGTCTTCAGGACAACACGTCTCCACTGATCCCACTTAGGTGCATTTTAAATGTGTTCATGAAGGAAGGGATATGCAATATTCTGCCTTCCAGAACATTTAGTACTTCCAAAAAATAACAAATTTCTGTCCATGCAGATCATTTAATTATGGATTTTTCTTCATTATGTTGTTTTTTTCCATCTTGCCACAGAGATGATTATGGTAGGATCTGATTTTACAGTTATGTAGTCTAGCATAATTGAATAGAATTTTTTTTACCTGCATCAATTTTATAGTACTGGAGTTTATATCATGTGCTATTTAGTGTAAGTTTCTTAATTTATTTTGCAATTTTCCATTTTATCAAAATTGGAAGAGAAATCTAATCTTTCCCAAAAATTCCTAGAATTATCTGATTCTCTGCTGATCCATGCTTACAAACACTGATTACATTGCATCTGTGACCCTTGCATCCTCAAACAGAGCATGCTGGAAGGAAAATATTTAATTTCTTCAGTTAGTGGAATTTGGTTGGACTGAAAACATGATTATAAAAAGTTATTAATATAATAATTATAAAAATTAATATAACCTATTAATTATGTCTGTGCTCTTTATAAGCCTGCAGCACTTAACATTCACCCTGACCCTTAAAAAATAAAATCAGTAGGTATAATTTACCAAGAAATCAGAATCTGATATTTCTTGTTGTTTTCATAATAGCTCATGATATCTGTCCGTATAAAATTCCAAATTTATTGAGTAGCAATTTCAAGAGATGGCTATTCTACTGTCCTGTAATAAAAGCAAATATTTATGTGTTATACAGTCAAAAGAAACCTCTGAAGAACTTCATGTTGTAGTAGTAAAGAAAAAAAAAAAAAGAAAGGGAAAAATCCCAGTCAGCTTTAGTGGTTTTCCTAACACCAGTGGTTTTCCTAACACCATCCTAACAAGAGGATGAAAACTCTGTCTCAAGCTTGAAATTTTATTTATTCTTGTGAACCATTGACCATATATCCTCTCAGGCAGGCTTTTGTCCTGAGATCTGCAAACTTTGCCTTGCAAGTTAGTGGAGATTAATTTAACGTTTATTAAGATTTTTTTTTTTTTTGGTAGGTAATGTCTTACATATTATTTTTCACTCTAAAGCCTGACTGGTGCCTCCAGGCTTTTGCCATAGTCAGGGTAGTCCTGAAAGTGGTTTCATGACTGTGGAAAGTAGCCCTGCCAGTAGGCAAGACACCAATAATATTTCCTCTCCTGTACCTAGCTGCATGTCTTGCTGCAGTGGGTGCTGAAGGAGGAAGGCAGCTGCAGGTTAAAACTTCAGCAACTCTGGGAGAGTTAAGGAGTCCTTACTTCAGGTTTGAACATCAAAAAAATGTTTAAAAAGAAAGGACATAGCTTTTGAATTTTCAAAGAAAAATAAAAAGAAAAAGGAAAGAAACTGACTTTTCCTTGTTACCCTTTCTCCTGTATTCTTGAAATTCACTGCCCATAAGCTTGAAAAAATTGTAAGAAACAGTGCTACTATACTTATTAGGGTTGTCTGATACAGTCATCAAGCAATTATTTAGGCTTGATAATCTTTCTTTTGATGGCTAGATTATCACTACATAATTCCACTGTCATTAGTGTGGAAACACTAATGACAGTGGAAGTATATAGTGATAATCTAGCCATCAAACATTTTGTAGTTCTAATCTAGCCTTCAAACATTTTTTGAGATTCCATACAGAAGTTCAGTGAGAAGTCTACTACCTATTTTAGCTGCTGCTTTCTTTCCCCATCTTTATGCTATGTTCAGAGACTATGAGGCTTTTAATGTTTCTTGTTACTGATGTTATAGCCGGTACAAGAAAGTATAATCCAAATTAAAACAAATTCCTTCCCCTTAGCAAGCTCTCTGAAATTAGAAGATGCACGTGGTTTTGCATCTTCAGACTCCTTTTACTTTGTATTTTAATACTTCATGTGAGGCTTCAAGATGCCCTATTTTAGCTAATGAGTTTTGCAGGCTACATTCAACATTGCAGATTTACATAAATTGTACTTTGTCGATATTTGAGTAAAGGTTGAAAGTTCTTATCTCATCTATGTTTATATCATTATTAAAAGACATAAACCCAGACAGAATAACCTACCTTATTGCTGTTTGTTTAAGTGTTCACTAATTACCATTAATTTGATTAGTACAGCAAATTAAAGCAGAAAACAGACAGAGTTTATTCATGGTTAAATTGCAGAAATCAGTGGGTTATGCAGTATTTGCATTTTAATTATGTAGTGAGCATTTAAGGCTATGTGCTGGAAATACAAATGGATTCTCTGGCTTCACTGAACTTTAACATTCATCTCATATTATTTATTTTGTGTATCTGTGTGTCTGATATCCAAAGGCAGAAGAATGCAGTTCTGTTACTAATACATGCCCATCACATACCAAAATTAACAAACAATCCATTTTTATAGACCATCAAGACAATCCTACATCTGCACTACAGGTAATTCCATAATTTGGTTTTATTATAAAAGAATTGTAGAATATGCTGTGTTGGAAGGGACTCAGAATGATCATCAAGTCCAACTCTTAGCCAGCACAGGACTATCCCCACAGTCACACCATGTGCCTGAGAATATTGTCCAAATTATTCTATATCTCTTCCAGGCTTGGTGCTTCCCTGGGGAGGCTGTAGAGTAGCCCTGGATCCTTGGCTGTTGGGGGATATAGATTAGGTGTTGAGAGGACCTTAGATTTGCAACACCAGAGGACATTAAATTCTGCTAAACTGCAAACCAGAAAAGTTTTCCACATTAGGACCCGTGCAATGTTAGAGCTTAGTAACACATAGGCATCTGCTCTGCATTCAGAAATGCAGTACAAAATTCTTCTTCTTCTGTTTTTATGCATACAAGGTAGGTTAAGAATCTCCTGGGTTAGTTCACAGTAACCAGACAAGACTGTAGAGAGAGAACCTCTTCGGTGCATATGGGAAACCCTCTGTGAGCTTGATACTTCCAACCAAAGACATTTCAAGCCAAACAGAAAGTAAGGGCTTGCAGTCTATCTTCAAAATAACTTTTTACTTTTTCCTTAATGGCTTTTGAGAGATTTAAGGAGGATGTTATACCACTTACTGTCATCTGTAGAACAGCCAGGATGAAGTATTCTCCAAAAGGAAGGGGGATATGCAGGTTTCACTGTCTCTGAAGGTAATCCAAACCATACTCTCCCATTTTTAAAACATATTCACCTGGTAATGATATTTCAGATGAGGAGAGTGCTCTTACTCATTAAATTCTGCTGAAGTCAAAGCTAGTACAGGCAAGCAAGTGTTTCATCAGGGTTCATTTCATCAAGATTTTGTCCTAAAAACTTATTTATTACATTGGTCAAGGAATAAATCTTGTTACTCTGTGAAGATTGGAAAGCAGAGATTGAAGGAGCTAATTCATTCTTTAGGCAAGCACTTGTAAGTCTCTTCTGATGGAAGGAAAGATCTAGATCTAAACCACAGCTATGAATTGGCTACCAAGAAGATGCTGTTTTGTTACTCACACAAGTTGGAGCTGAGACAACAGGGCCTAGAGAGACTTGAGCCTCTCATTCACCCAAGTGAGAAAAGGTTTCCTGAAGACATACCACTTTTTTCTCGGCTCCTTTAGCTGCTTGTTGAATCTGGGAGTTCTGGAGCTGTGAGAATATACCAGGAGATTCAGAGTAATGCACAGCAGTGCTTCATCCAGTCTAAAATCTAACATCAAATTACAAAAACAGTAAAAAAAAAAGATGTCAAGGGATTTTGTTGTACAGCTCCCATGGGCATTAGTGGCAGTTCTATGACTAAATCACTGTGGTGAGCAAAAAATTCTTTCTTTTAAAGGAACAGATTAGGAGAAATAAGGAACTAATTCAATGGCTGAATACAACTTCTGAAAGCTTAAGGTACATTGATTTCCTTAAGCTTTCTATAAGAAAACTACTTAAAACCCACAGAAAATTGTGAATGGAGGAATTACTGAATGTTATACAGCTTCAGTCCAAGCTCTGTCTGCTGTTCTCATTGGTATGTAGCACAAACACCATACAGAGTCCTAGCTTTAAAAGAGTTGAATAGAATAAATGTCAACACTAAATAAATTCTATTGCCAACAAGCTGCCAGGAAATGTCACACTTCTGGTAATGTGCAAAACAGTTACTACACAATGATGAATCATCCCTTATATTACACACATGTTGATCATAAACATTTATCAGACTTTGGGCAATTTCCAGAATGTTGTAGAGACACTATAGTTTCTTGACGAGGTCTGTCTTCTCAGTAAGCTGACTTCTTTACTTTAAGTATAAGCAAAATGTGTTTAGCTAGTGTTAGATGGTTTTACCAGAGATAAAGGAAAGAAGGATCTCTTTTTTGATGTAGTGTACAAACATATAGATATCTATCAAGAGATATTTGTTTTACAGTCTTCTGATAACCTTCTTTTGTTTTCCGCCAGTTATTTTATATATAATTCTATCTTATTATTTTAAGAAAGATGTAATATTTTCTGACAAAGTTGAAAGATTTTTGTGGTATCAATGTCACAGTAAATGTTACTCCAATTTCTGTAGGTCTCGATTAGGAAACTTCAAATTTAGCAAAGACTTGATTATGGTTTATTTGGGTACAGGCTGTAGTTTCTACTGTTATAGGAGATACATGCTTCAGTCACAAATTTTAAAACATGCATACCGAATCCACCACACAAAGACACATAACATTATGCTGCTGGTGGGAACTGAGAGAGCAACTTAGTGGCCTATGACAGAAGAAAATAAATTTTATCTATTTTTATATCCAGACTCATGCCCTAAATGTCACATCATTCTTTCATTTAGACCTTCCCATCAGATCCAATGCTTACTGCAATATTGCTGTGATCAATCAAGGACAGGGAGAATTCAAAAGCATCACCCTTTGAGGGTAAAGTGAGACTAGTACTCTGAATTTTCTTCAGTCTGAGAAGAATGACAAAGCCTCCTCCACTATTTTCTGTTTTGATTAGAGCAGTGATTTCAAAATGCTTTTTCCTTTAAATATATCTCTCTTTTTCCCTGCATTTGCATTCTATAAAAAGAGAATGAATCTAAGAAAAAGATTATGTTAGCACAAAAAAAAGTCCCAACAGGCTGTTGTCACACAATAAATAACTAATAAATGCACAGTCTTTTATTTAGGGCAGAAATCAGAGAGTTTTAATGTACTTCACTGGAACATTTAAATTGCTGCATCATAATTAATTCCATTATTATCCAAGAATTTCCAACTGGCAATGAAGTTATGCAGACCTTAGCATTCTTTTAAATATGATTTTGAGACTTTCTCCCTCCTTTTGAAATAAGGGCCAATTTTAGGGCCTCAAAAATAAAAATTTCAAATCACATAAAGGTTTTAAGGGTTTTTGCTTTTGTTTTGTTTTTTTTTGTTCAGTAGCTGCTAAGTTTTTTTGCTTTAGGAATGCTTTGGGCTGTTATAGAGAAGTCCTTTTTAATGAGGTATGTGCTTGAAATAAGATCAAAGGAATTTTGAGAAATAAAATGAAAATGAGGTCTCATAAAGAATTAGTACTGAAAAAAAAACCAAAACACCTCTAAAGTGTGATATCCACTTACTGAATAACTTTTGAATTACCTCTGAAATCAGAGCATCCTTTATGATGTGATTTATGAAAATTAACCGCTCTGGAACCAAGACTGACATAGGGCAATGCAAAGCATTATGAAACTATATATTTAAAGCCTTTAGGCTCAAAATAACTACCTTCTGCCAAAGGGGTTTCCTGCAGCAGTAAGGTAAGAGGACTGTGTTCCTTAAAATTTTTCTAGTCTAATAACTAGAGAAAAGTATGATTTAGTAATGGCTCTGGTAATGAGCCTAAATGCATTTTAGAAAGATACAAAAATACAGGGTAGAATATGCCTGTGACAGCTGAAAAGTGTAAGCTAATGGAACCTAAACTGATTCAGTGTGGAAAGAACTCAATCTTCCTTTTCACTGGGATGAAAGAGAGAAGAGAGAAGGTTGTATTTTAGGATGGAGATTGTACATGTCTTTAAGGGTTTCATTTTCCATATAAAGTGTTGGTCTATGCTGAATTGGGTTTACATGGCAAGAAGTTGGTGGGGGGGGCAGGGGGTGGTTACAGAGGTGGCGTCTGTGAGGAGATGCTAGAAGCTTCTGCTATGTCCAGTGAAGCAGTGCCAGGTAACTCCCAGACAGATCCATCACAGTCCATGGTGGAGCCCATCAGGCACACTGGTAGCACTTGTAGGATAACATCTAAGAGTGTTGGAGAAGTTAATGGAGGACTGTCTCCCAGTGGAGAGACCCCACACTAGAGCATGGGAAGGATGTGAGTAGTGTTCCCTCTGGAGAGGATGGAGCAGCAGAGGCCATGTGGGGTGAACTGACTGTAACTCCCACTCTCCATTCCCCAGCAACACTGAGAGGAAAAAGGTAGAAAAATTCTTTGTGGAGTTGTGTCCAGGAAGAAGGAAGGAGCAAGGGAAAGGAGTATTACTGTAAATTCTCTTCCTCATCACTCTACTATTTGATTGTTAATGGACTAATTTCCCTGAGCTGTGTTTTGTCCATGATAGTAACTGGTGAGTGATCCTTTCCTGCCCTTACTTTGGCCCACAAATTTATTATTTCTTCCCTGTCCAGCTAAGGAAGGGAGTAATAGAACAGGTTTGGTGGACATCTGTTCAGCCAAAGTCAAACCACCACACATACTTCCTTTGTAGTTTTTAAACAATTTTTTTATTGCCACAGCCAGACTAAATATATAAAGAATAAGTCATGCTGCAAAGGGCTTACAAGCTGGAAAGCACAAGTTGAACAAAGAGTAACGACTGATGTCTCTTTTCACAAATGAGGAAAGACAGTCTAGAGAAATTAGGGGAAGGCCTTACAAGTTGCTTAAATAATAATTTGTGAGAATTAATTGACTTGAGCAGAAATTGAACACTCCTGCTACATTTTTTCCTGCACCCAAAGAATTCTGGGTTCTATCACCAGTTGTCTTGCTAGGACTTTACAGTGTCAGCATAGAGAACTATCAAAAAAGTAAAGACTTCTGATACATGCCACAAAAGTCACATGCAAAATTACATGAAGTGTAGGATGATTACTAATCATGTTCAATTCAATCCCTAGTTGCATAACGAATGTAGGGTAGAAGTCTTCACAAGGACATTTATAGACATCCTGAAAAATTAGTGTAGAATATAAGAACTAGATTTACAAGTAATTTCTAAAGTGGGGTTTCAGCCATCATCAAGACTGTGTAAGATAAATTATCTTGCACTGAAAATCAGCATTCTAGTTTTCACTTTTATTCAGAATATTAAGCACCACTTGAAACTTCTAGTTTCTTTGTTTCTTCTTTTCTTCATTTACTTCTTCATATTTCTGTATTTATTCCGCATAACCTAGCTATAATCACTGTGTATCATTAAGCATCGCTCTCTAAATATTTCTTTTTTGCTTTATTTTAGTAACTATTCTTGGATTCTGCATCATAAAGCAGTTCATGAATGAGTTGCCATGATGATTTGAGGTGGCTGGAAAATGTCAAGATACAATATGTTGTGCATGTAAACCTACACATATGAAAACAAATGGAAAAGTTTTTTTTTTTTTTTTACCACAATGGGATAGAAAACTAACTACATCAAAATCTAGATGAAACTGAAAATGTTGACTACTGTGTAACCAAAAAAAGATGTTACATTACCTTTCAGTCACAAAACATTGAACATACAGAAAATATTTGTCAAGAAAAAAAAAATATATGTATGTATATATATGTATATATGTATGTATAAAAATTTTTACATGTGACACTGTCAGATTTTACAGACTGTTGCTTTTGCATTTCACCCTCTGGATATAATTTTTCCTTTTTTTGTAGAACACTGCTGACGTGGACAAAATCTTAGTAAAAAAACCTCAGATACTTTAAGTGCTACCTGTGGTGTTTTAATTTGTTCTTGCATGTACAGCATCACCAACATGTACAATAACTCAATGGATACTTTTGCTCTACATAATGTGTCATAAAGTGAGATACAAGGAAGAACAGGGAAATTGGAAACTAAATGAAAACTCAGCCTTAAAACTGGAGATCAACAGAGCTGATAGAGATGCACTTGGGCCTTTGATAGTGTGTTAAGTGATTTTGAAGACTAAAAAGTTAGTTATTTCTGGGAGAGAAAAATTTTCAATTGTTTAACTCTTTCTGAATATATCTTTACATATCCTTTATTTATCTTTATATATTTTACATCTATATAGGTAAACCTGAAGAATAAAGTAAGCTGGTTGCACGAGAAAGTGATTTTCAGAACAATCTTTCAGGAAAAAAAATTCCAACAACAAATGAGCATCATTTGAAGCACAATCTATATTTCCAGGAAGCATAAACATGATTCTGTTTTTAAATTTAAACTTGTATTATTATATTAGAAAATATTTTTTATTTGTGATTTACTGCATATTTCTATTAAATTTACAACAATGCAATGTTTTGTCTCAATTATATGAGTCAAAGAATGAGCCCAAGTCTCCCAGACAGTAATTTCATCTTACTGTGCCTGAACTGGAAAGAGAATAGACCGAAGGTAATCTGTTAATCTAGCATTTTTCACTCTTCCCATCCTTCCCTATATCTTAGGGAGAAAATACCAAGTAGGAAATCACCAATCTTGCCCTTTTAGTATACACAGCATGGCTGCAATTGCTTCCTAACCCCAAGGTCCATCCCCATTTACCTGCTGTGTGCTATAAATGGGGCCAAAACTCTAACTTATACTGATTGCAGGTTACATAGCTGTTTCCCAGGCATGGGAGTGGCTTGGGAGACTAGATAGTCTTATTTTCTCATGTCTGTGATTTAAAAAATAAATGAAATATCTGAAAGGCTTGCCATGACAGTGTTGGAGAGCTATTTGTGGTAGTAAGAACTAAGTTTGAAAGAGTCAAAGTTTCTACTGTCTGCATGGAAGACACCCAAGAAAAAACCCATTCTTTATCATGCCCAGATCTTAGAAAACTACTTATTGGATTTCAGTAAAAATATAAAATGAATCAGAATCGAGTGTTCTCTGGTGAAGTTATTTTAAAAATTTCACACATCACACACAGAGATGTAATATTTAATACAGTATTTAATTGTTTGGTTAGATATTTGATGTTACACAGAATTTCTGACCTACTCTTGTTTTGCAAAGAGTAAAACACACTAAAAAATTAACTTGTGCTTGGCAAAAAAACCCAGTTATTGTAATACACAGCTTAATCACAATACCTATAAGATGCCCACTACTGGTCTCTGTAGCATGCTCACTGTCATGAGACTGGCTAGCTCCAGCTTCCAGGAAACCATATGTAGGTGGAATCCAGGTCAAGCCCATTGTTCTTTATCAAATCCTGCTGTTTTTTCAATTCTTATATTCTTTGATGGGCTGGGACACAAATTCAGTTCCCACATGCTGGTCTGGTTAACCCAGGGAGACACATTTGAATGAACTTTTTGAGAAACACTTAGATCACCAATTGATCCACTCAGCTGTAGATAGCTATTTATCTAAAACATGGGTCACTCTCCAGTCCCCTTCATGTTGAAGTAAATTCAGCTTCTTTGCAGTAGCTGTGGTGAGTCACAACCTGCATTATTGAATGAGCACATTCATGGGCACAACAAAGCTGCTTATCTGCTTTAATCCTTCTTGCATTTGAAGGGTTTATTGATCAGTCCAAATATGAAGACCATGCACTCAAATATATATATATATATATATGTATAATGAAGGAGGATCAGCAACATTCAAAACAGTAAGAAGAAAGTCAAATTGAAGCACGGCCAGCAGGATAAGGGAGGTGATGCTGTCCCTCTACTCTTTTCTCATGAGATCCCACCTGGAAAACCACATCCAGCTCTGGGGTCCCCAGCGAAACAAGGACATCGACTTGTTACAATGAGTCCATAAGAGGGCCACCAAGCTGATTGGAGGGACAGATTATAAACTCTACTATGAGGAAAGCCTGAGTGAATTGCATTTCTTCAGCCTGGAAAAGGGTAGGCTTGCGGTTTTTTTTTGTGTGAGGGTGGTGAGAAACTGTAACAGGTTGCACAGAAGTTGTAAATGCCCCATGCTTGGAAGTGTTTGAGGACAGGCTGGAGCTCTGAACAACCTGATCTAGTGAAAGATGTCCCTGTCCTTGGCAGAGGAGTCGGAACTAGATGATCTCTGGGATCCATTCCAATCCAAATGATACTATTCTATAAAATGGATAGTGTGGAGTAACACATAAACACTACAGAAAATGTTTCAGATGAGATGTAATAACATGTTTTTTAAGGGCTGTGTCACAAGACATTGTTTACATACATGCTTATGTCCTATTTCTAATAAACAAGATGACAAGCTCAATACTTCTTTCATGGTGCCTTAACTGCTGTGCTTCTAATACAAAAATGTTTGGAAGAGGAGTCTGGTTCTTACTCAAAGCATAAAACGGTGGGTGTGGGGAAAGTGTTCCCTTTTATGTTTCTGAAGAACTGTTTTTGCTAAATGTCATGTTGACCTATCTGGGAAACTTTCTTCATCTCTGATATAATTCTTTAAAATGTAACCATGGAGCCAGCTAAAAAATAAATCAAGGAAAAGAATATAAGAAACTATTGCTAATGCTGAATTACTATTTAATTATATTTTTCAAAACAGTAGTTTTCAGAGTGAGCAATACAACTAAAGGTCTTCAAGTTTTTTTATGCTTGTAAGTAGTACAAAGAAGGTGAAGGTTAAAACTTTTTAGTGGGGCCTATTGCAATAAGACGAGATGTATGGGTTTTAAACTAAACGAGCATTGATTCAGACTAGATATTAGAAAGAAAACTTTTATGATGACAGTGGTGGTGAAACCCCAGCACAGGTTGCCCAAAGGTGTGGCAGATGCCCCATTCCAGGAAACATTCTAGATCAGGTGGGTGCAACCTCTGTGCAATCTGATTTAGTTGAAGATGTCTCTACTCATTGCTGGGGAGTTGGACTGGATGACTTTTAAAGATCCCTTCCAAATCAAGTTGTTTATTTTTCTCTAGCAAGGTTCTTGGGTCATGCTACTAACCTCTTAAAGCTCTTATTGTCTGTGTATTGCTATTGCCTTCTATCTACCACCTGCATGCTGTTACAAGGCATTTTCTTCTTTATATGCCTGGTTTTTATTGATAGCATATTTTCTTAATCAATAATACTCAATTATTTATATTTCAAATTATTATACTTTATGGAAACATATTTTAATTTTTACTCAGTTCCCCCATCTGGTTCTGTTGAATAAAAAGGCTTGTAACATTCACCAAGGATAAAAATAAAAGCAATTGCAATATAGCTGATTATATTTTTTCAGCCTGTGTCTTAGAGCTTTTATTTTCATTTGGTTTTCATTCCAAACTCCATTTGTTAATAACTTTCAACATAGGAAGAAAATAGCTTTAATATCTGTCCTTAGCTGCAGGAATGAGTGGTAATCAGCTATAAATTAGTTCTAGTCATTCACAAGCAGTTAGAGTAGGCTCATGAGGTGGAAAATAATAATTAAAAAGCTACTCTTCTTGCAGAATTTAATTTCACTAGCAGAAACTAGCATGGATGATTTGCTATAAAAAGCTGAGATAGTCTACTGTACAAAATATTTTGATTTTTTTCTCCTTTTAATATTGTAATATCTGATGATCTCAGGTGCCATACCAGAGGTATCTTAGGACACACGATTTTTAAGAAAGAGCTTGTCGTTAAAAAGCTTCCTATTTTCTAAATAATAATTCCATAAGTTCATTATGGAATTTCAGACTTTCATGGAAATTCGGAGATACAATTATAAATTACTCCTAAATACTTTGTTTTGACGGACTGCATTTCGTACTTCAAAATGTAGTGTGTGAAGTCTTGTAAAGTACCTCCAAAATATGAAATCTAAGTGTAAGCACTCTGTCCACAGAAAGAAAAACAATATCTGGTTTCCATGATTTTACTAACATTTTTTCACAGGGCTTTACATTTCTATTTTTGAGAAAATCAAAGAAAAATGATTTTAGCCTTAATTAAATATATTTTTCATCTGAACTAGTAAGTGAAGCATTAATTTTAGAGCTTTTTCTACAAATTTAGCACTCTGATTTTTAAGTTAGAGCTTTAGCTACTCAGGTATCAGAAGATGCCCAGAATTTTAAATTAAAAATATTCAGTATCCCTTTTCAGATAGAAGAGTATGTTTAAAATTCAGTATAGAGGAAAATTAGGATATTTTGTTCAAATATAAATCATAGAACCATGCATTGTAATACTGAATTTTATATGTATCAAAGTAAAATTTTCCGCTATTGACAATGTCATATGAATGTATCCAGCTATAAATACAAATGATATTCATGCACAAAAAGTGTCATTTGATCACATTCAGTTTTGGCCTCTGTAGTGCAAAAAAGGTGCTGACACAAACCAACTCACCAGAGGAGTTTTCAGATTGCTCAGGGCTGGAGCACTGAATGTAAAAGTGGAAGCTGAGAAAGCATGGCTTCTTCAGTCTGGAGAAAAAAAGGAGGAAGAGAGGTTTAGCTATCTGATGGGAAAATATAGAGAGAGCACAGATCAGACTTGGAGAAATACCACAGAAGAGCAAAATGCAATGGGGACAGGTTGCTAGAATGAATTCAAGTATTACCTTTTCTCTATGAGGGCAACAAAACACCAGAACGGGCTCTCAGGAGATGATGGAACGTCTTGGAGATATTGAATGAAACCTGTGCAACACAATCTCACTGGACTTTCACAGTACAGGAGGTTGCAAGAGACACCTTCAAGAGATTCTTCCCAATCTTTGGTACTGTGATTCCATGTATCTACTTCATGAAGGTTACTCAAAGATTTTACAAGAATTTTTAGACTATTATGGTGAATTATTGTAGTTTGGCATTTTTTTTCTTAATATGAACTGGATTATAAAATATATCTTAAAATATATCAGTGTGTCTTTGTCTATCTATCTATCATCTGTCTATCTATCTATCTATCTATCTATCTATCTATCTATCTATCTATCTATCTATCTATCTATCTATTCATAAGATAATAAATACATATCATGTTGCAGGCTCTTGGGCACATGGTGTGACTCTTGGGGATGGTGCTATGCAGGCCCAGGAGCTGGAGATGATGATCCTTGAGGGTCTCTACCAATTCAGCTAATTCTGTGATTCTGCTATACTGACTGTTAAATAATATTGCCTTTTTGTCATCAAAGTAATTGAGAATATTTCATGATAGTCCAAGTCTTTTAGTATTGTGACTGCTATCTATTTTCCCCTGGTTGACAAGGAGAAGGAAAGTAGAGGAGGGGCTTTTACACAAAGCCATGTAGTAATTTGAAGAAGGGAGAGTGGCATTTAAGTGAAGAGTAGACTTAGATTAAATATTAGCAAGAAAATCTTTACAGCCAGAGTGCTTAGGCACTGGAACTGGTTGCCCAGAGAGATGGTTAACCCCCTGTCTCAAGGTGTTCAAAGCCAGTCTGGATGGGGTTCTGAGTCACCTGGTCTAGTGGAGGATACCCTGCCCAGGGAGAGGGGGTAGAGACAGAAAATCTTTAAGGTCCGTTCCAATTCTAACCATTCTAGGATTCTAACTGAAATAGCATCCCAGTTTAATCCATGAGTTTCTGCAGTCTTAGCTTTGATTTGCAGTGTTTAAGCTTTCTGAGTAACAGATAATTAAGCCATGAGAATCTAGGCATACTAATTCAGAAATAGTATTTTGAATTTAATGGGAATAATTGCATCTCATTTTTAACGTATGCAAATGAAAATGGTTGTGGTATACCACAGAACACTGTTCTTCCTCAGGATTAAACTCTCCATGGACAAATTCTTTTAATATGCAAGTTACCATTCCAGTATGTGTCAATCATAAAAATTAAAAATCAATGTTTCAAATAGCATGACACCAAGTAACATACAAATGGCTCAACAATTCCTCACTGACTGCAGAGGCATATATTTGAGTGATATTGATATCAGCAGTATTTGGAAAGTTTAATGTGCCAATATAAAATCTTTCAGTCAGTGTAAAGGTATATCTGTTTAGAAAAGAAAGAAAATATTATTTTTCTTCCTAATATATTTTGTGCTACGTTGGCCAATAACATCCACCTGTGATTCATCAAAAATTTACTAGAAAAATGTCTTACTGCATTAGAATCTTATTAGAGATCTGTAGTGAACTTGAAAAGTTAATTATCATTGTGCTACCATCTATTTGTTTTGGAACTATAATCTCAGATTTCAACAGGAAATCACTGCAAAATTCTGTTTTATTAAAGCCCACATAAACAAGACTGGAAGTTTCACCTTGCAGGGAAAAATAAAATCAAATTCCATCTGCATTTCCTTCATTACCTATGCACCAAGTGACTTAATTTCCAGAATGATTCTTTAAACTAGTAATTTCCCTCTGTTCTGATTTTCATTTGAATTATACATGGCCAAAAGAGAAGGGCCAAGGCACTACACTCTGACACATATGACACTACTCTTCATGTACTGTTCAAGTCCCATGCAATTTAGAGGAAGGATTTCTTCTTAATCCAAATTTCTCAACCTAGTCCCTGGAGCTGACAAATCAACATTGTTTAAAATTAATTGTGATGTACCAGAAGGTAAATAAGTCCTTCATTTAGAAGATCCAGATCAAGGCTGCCATAACAAGCCTCACAGGAATTGCTCTCTGTTGGAGTCATTGGTATTCAAGAACTTTGTGTCCTTCTGGATGGCTTTGAGACAGAAATCAATGTATCATTTTTGATATTTTAAGGCTAGATACATTCTTCCCCAATTCACACCCATTATTTTGTTGACCATTTCTGCCATGCTGTCAGTGCAATAATACTGGGTTAATTTAAAAACAGATTTTGATCTGTCATCTTCAGGATGTGTTACAAAAAACAGCAAAGAATTTCCAGGCTCTTGTACCCTTCCTGAGGAATAATAGAGCATTTCTATTTTAGACCTGTAGTTTTTACTTAGAAAAGCAACCTCTTGAAGTCTATTTTACCTAATTATTTTCATTATATTTGAGCATACGGACAAAGATATTTTCTTCTCTTAAAAAAACAAAGGAATGAATACAAGCCAGTTACAACTAGAAAAAAGAAACTTATTAAAAAAAAAGAGTTTAGTAGCAAACTCAATGTTTTTAAAAACAGGACACAGTGCTAGCAGAATTCCACTTTTTTGGATTTCCTTTATGGTTTCAGGTATTTCAAGAACATGGCAGTTGATTTAGTCCCTGATAACTCATGTGAATAGAACTCAGAATACATGGAAGTAACTTCACCTCTAAAAAGAAATCTGATCTTCATATATACATTTTTATATGGCCTTTTTACCTAGGTTTTGGGCACTCTGTCCCTGGCCAGTGTTCAAGGGTGGGTTGGATGGCATCATGAGCAACCTGATCTAGAGGGTGGCATCGCTGTCGATGGCAAGGGTGTTGTTACAAGGTGATCTTTGAGGTCTGTGCTGGGTGGAGTAGGTTTTCTTTAAATGGCTGGTATTGGGCTGTATTCTGGATTTGTGCTGAATTCAGTGTTCGCATGAAAGATGTTTTTGTTACTGCTGAGCAGGCTTTACACAGACCCAAGGCCTTTTCTGCTTTATCTACTGCCACACTGGGGAGAAGGCTGGAGGTGCATGAAGAGGTAGAATGGGCCACAGCCAAGAAAAGTTGTTCAAACTGATCAAAGAGATATTCCATACCATATAGCATCATACTCAGCATATAAAGTGTGGGTAATAAAGAGGAAAAAGAGGATATTTGGCACAACTGCGTTTGTCTTCTCAAATAACCATTACATGTAATGACCACAGATGGGAAGGGTGAATTAATTCCTGCTTGCCCATGTGAAGCAGCAAAATAATTCCTTGTTTTGCTTTACTTTTGTATGCATTTTTTGCTTTCCCTATTAGACTGTTTTAATATCAACCCATGCCTTCTCTAGCTTTTACCCTTCAATGTTCTCTATGAACAAGTGTCTGCATGGTGCTTAGCTGCTGACTTGGGCTAAACTACAACAGGTCCCAAGGCACAGTATGATATACAAAAGCTTGCAGGAAAGGTCTTTGACTCTAATAATATGTATATATTCTGCCATTTCAATTATTCTATTTTATTGACTTTTTTTGTAAAACTATCAGAACAGACACATATGTCATATGGTGTGCTACATGGCTTATGTATTTCACATACAGCGTTTGCTATTATCTCCATGTATAGATTCATAAGTTTTCAGGCATTTTTTTTATGACTTGAAGAAGAGAAAGAAAATTGTTACTTGCAAAGTCATTGAGATGATGTTGGAGCACACTAAAAAATGCAGGGGTAATCACTTGTCACTGAGTGTGGAATATAAATGTGGTAATAAGATGAAATGAAGAATGTGGAAATGGAAGATGAAGAACAGAATTTCTTATTATGAAATATAACTCAGATTAAAGCTTCTTACAGCAACAGTCAAGTAGGACCTGTCTAAATTTTGTAGTAGAGGTTGGCTAAGTAGAAGTTTCTTCAGAACCTTTGAGATGGAGAGGTTTCTGCAAAAAAAAAAGAAATTTAAAAAAATGAAGAAAAGTAAAAAGGGATTTCTACATCCTTATGCTGTCTCTTCCTCCTATGCACTTCATAGGCATTGTAATAAAAGAAAGCAGAACCCACACAGTAGATTTCTAGGCCACAAGATTTGCGAGTGGTGTGTGTACCACTAGCTTAACTACCAGTCAAGCTACCCTTGACTGATCAAAGGGAGTACTGTTTGCAGTTCAGTTCCTTTATTAGATACAAAGTGACTGAATCCTCCTCTTAATACTCATAGGCAGCCAGCTGAGGTCAATGGCTCATGAATACCCTTAAAGCAGACTGAACAAAATACTGACATGTACACCAGAAATGATTTGGCATTACTTTGGGGGCAAAACAGAAGAAGGAGTGAAATAAGAGGTTTCTGGAACCAGGGATATCTGAGAGACCATGGAGAAAATGAGCAGGACCAGGCCTGAGCTGTGAAGGGCATTGCTGCAGCAGCAATTAGAGATTTAAACAACTCCAGGTAGCCAAGCCACCCCAAGTGAGGAGAACTGGGTAGACAAACAGAGGGGACAAACAGGACATGGCACATCAGAAGGACATGGCATGGGTGTTTGCATAACAATGTGCACATAGGAGGGCAGAGTGACCTTCCTGGCTCCTGAGGTGAGCTCACCTGGTGGGTTTTTTTTACCCAACTAGCAAAGACCCAGCTGTGGTTTCTACATGGTCAAAAGCCATTGCTAGAAGGACTGTGTTGACCCACAGGGAGCTCCCTCACATTTATGCAACTGTCTGTGTTTCTGGCCACAGAGAGTGTTTGAGCTTTTGTACTGGAGAGCAACAGATCAAGGGGCAGCAGGCAGAATTGGGAGTGCAATGGACAGCCCTACTGAAGTGCACCTATACCAATGCATGTGGTATGGATAACAAACAGGAGGAGCTTGAAACAATTGTGCAAGAAAGCTATGATATACTTGCTGTGATGGAAATGTGGTGGGATGACTCCCATGCCTGGAGTGCTGCAATGATGGTCATAGGCTCTTCCGAAGGGACAGAGGGCAAGCAGAGGCAGTGGAGTGGCTCTGTACATGAGGGAGAGTTTTGACTTACAGAGTTCAAGGGTAGGGATGATAAGATTGGGTGCCTGTGGGTATGGGTCAGGGAAAGGCCAACAAGACAACGTGACCAACCTGATCTCCTTCTATATCAGGTGACCCACCTAGGGGATGAATGAAAGACTGTGGATGTAGTCTACCAGGACTTCAGCAAAGCCTTTGACATAATCTCCCATGGCATGGGGAGCTTTCAGCCTGTGGCCTGGACAGGTGTATTTTTTGCTGGGTTAAAAAATGCCTGGCTATACCCAGAGAATAGAGGTGAATGCTGTCCCATTCTGTTGGCATCCAGACTGTAAGAATGTCCTCAATACTGGGGCCAGTTGTGCTCCATATCTTTATTGATGAACTGCTTGAGGGGATTGAGTGTACTGTGAGTAAATTCACAGATGATATCAAGATGAGTGGGAGTGTTGACCTGGTGGAGGGCAGGAAGGCTCTGCAGAAAGATCTGGATGGGCTGGATTGAGGGGTCAAGGCTAAGGGTATGAGGTTTTGCAAGGAGGATTCTGCACTTGGGTCATAACAACTCCATACAGTGTTGCAGTCTGGGGACAGACTGGCTGAAAAGTGGCCCAGTGGAAGAAGACCTCCTAGGGTGAGGGTCAACAGTATCTGAACATAAGCCAGGAGTGTGTCCTGGTAAGGCCAGTGGCATCCTGGCCTGTATCAGGAACACTGTGGCCAGCAGGACCAGGGAAGAGATTTTCTGTTCTTATCACTGCAGTGGCTGAACCTTGAGAGTCCTATGAGTGGCTGAGCAAGGTGGAGGGGTTTATTCTGGAGAAAAGGAGGCTCAGGAGCGACTTTATCACTCTCCACAGCTACTTGGAAGGAGGTTGCAGCAAGGTGAAGGTGTCTTCTCCCACGCAAGCAATAACAGGGGAATGGACACGGTCTTAGGTTGAAGGAAGGGAAGTTCATGTTTTACATCAGGAAGAATTTCTTCACTGAATTTCTTTGCTGAAGAATGAATTTCTTCACTTCTTCACTGGAAGAATTTCTTCACTGATTGTTAAGTTTTGGAGGAGGCTGTACAGGGAGGTGGTAGAGTAACTATCCTTGGAAGTGTTCACGAAATGACTGGACATGGCATTTTAAGTTACCATTTTGTTGCTATGCTGGTGTTACGTCAAAGGTTGGACTAGATTATCTTGGAGGTCTTTTCCAACATAAATAATCCTATGATTCTGTGATTAGATCTTTCCTCTAAGGAATGTAAGTAAGGACATGTCTTCTGACACTTACCTACAATAACTATTTCTCATTACTTATTTTTCCAAATTTATCTGTTATATTTTTTTCTTAGTATTTCTAATTGCCACTCTGATTTGAGCTATCATACCAAAAATTAAATATTTGTCACTTTTATATATTTTTCTTTGGTTTAGTTTTAAGAAATGACTGATTTTAATTTGGCATATCCTCATGCAGTTATTTTCTAGATTTTCTCACTATACATTCTTGCTGTCCATCGTGTCTTATCAAATACAAGAGCCATAGTTTCCACCAGAAAGTCTGTATATTTTAGGAGACCAGATGCTACAGACTAATTAAAGACAAAATTCCAAAAATATTTTAATCACCAGCTGCACAAGTACAGCCTACTCTTTATAGAGTCGTGCCACAAATTAGCAAATTAGATTTCTGCACATGTTCTTTCCTGTTGATATTGATGATGCATCAGATATTTAAACAATAATCAGGTGAGTAACAGATGCACAGTTCCTATTCTAATGGTGAAGGTGTGACATAAAGATAACAAGCTGTCCAGTTTCATACCTCTGCAAATGGTGATTGCTTACTTGTTCCTTTAATAAGGTTGTGGAATTGATAAATCAGAGTGTCACAGGAGATGGTCTGCTTTTTTTGTTTTGCTTTGTTTTTTGCTTTGTTTTTTGCTATTGTCCTGTCTATATAGCTAATTCTTATCTTTTCCTGTTATGAAATGACATTTATTTATTCCTCACTTAATTCACATGGCACTCACATTAACAAAGATAGCATCTTACTGTGTTTTGAGGCTTTTTCCCATTCTCATTTTCACGTGGATGACTGGATATCACACTGAAGTGAAAGCTGCCTCCTACTACTAATGCAACAAAAACATGATAGTAAAGATATAATGTTAGAGAAGTAAATGTAGGGAACTAAACTTATTTTCCTTAAAACATCCAGTCATAGGGAGGTAGTGTTGCAAAATTAACTTTTTCTCAAATTTAAGCATGGAGTAAATCTTACACTTAAAAACTAAAATGAACTTTAGAGTCAGCTGAGTATTATTCCAGAATATTTGTCCTTACTTTTTATTTCATGCCATTGAAATTTGGAGTAAATGTGCTGGCATATACATATTATTAGACATTCTGAATTGTTAATGAGACCAAAACTTTCTCTCCTTGATGTCGAAGTGAGGCTCTCCCTCCAAAGACACACAGAGCACTCAGCTACACTTTAGAAAATCCCCACTATGAAACCTTTACATCATCATTATTCAAACCTTTAATTAAAACATGTTTTAGTCTTTGTAACATCATAATACTTCGACTAAGGTGGATGGCCAGTATCAGACTATTGTACCAGATATCCTTTTATTTCCCCTTCTTCATTAACTTTGGTGTCTCAGAGCTGTTTCTCTCACATTTTTTACTCCTCCTTACCATGCTCCTGTGCAGCGTTTTTCACCCTTTCTTAAACATAGGTTTGCAGTCACCAGCAGCATGACTGGTAGGCTCAATTGTCCCCTGTCCTATGTCTGTTTTGGAACCTATTAGGAACTGGCTGTGTCTGACATGTACAGATCCTGGCCTCTCCTCACGGAGTCAAGCCCTGCAGCTGCCAACATTTTGGCACCAATATCCATTACAGATCAATTGGCCACACAATAAATTTAAAAAAATAGTAGAAAATTGATGGTCATAATTTTTAAAAATAGAGATATCATGGCAAGTTTTTTTATTTTTATATTGAAAAAATAATATATTTATAGCATAATTTTAGGAAGATGGTAGTATAATTTTTAGGATTAATAGTGATTAGAATAGCTAAAATGCCAAAATAGCATGCAACAGGTAATCAGCATTGTTCACTATGCAATATTTAGAAAAAACTCAGAAACTTAAGACAGTGTTTCACAAATTGAAAAAATGTTTCATTAATTGCCAAAAGCTTAAAATCCTTGCAACGTTTTCCTTTTGATTTGTGCCAGAGCTGATGCAAACTGCCACATCAGAGGATGTCACTGTCAGTGAAGGCATGCATACTGGGCAGTTTATTGTCCCCTTTGGCAGTGTGGAGCTCGTCCCATTCCTTTTTGTTAAATAATGTAATACAATCTTCTAGAAATCAACTGACTGCAAGTTGCATGGTCTTCCTCATTCTCCCCTTCCCTTTCCATGGCTGTACTTGTACACACTCAAACTCCCAAAGTAATATAAATTTCTGTGCAACTCCAACCCAAATACAAAGCATTTATTACATGGACATTACTACCAAAGCTTTTGTAGGAAATAGACCTGAAACACCAAAGAAAAACTCAAGTATTTGTTCACTGGGACATGCTTTAGCTGCTTTTATTTATTTTTAATATCTAGTAGTGATCTACACTAAAGTATCTAAGAAATTTTTTTTACTTGAGAGGAAAATTTTGTAGCAGGTACAATTTTCATACTGCTATAGTGGACAGTGTATCTGCGGTGAATCAGAGAAAAGTATGACTTTTTTTTCTTGTTTGATTTCATAAGGCTTTAAAAGTATGAGATTCTATTTTTTCCCCCCCCGATCATTCCTCATGAGGTAGTTCCAAATGTCTGCTTCCAGTCTGAAGTGAGTCCACCCCCAAGCTATGCCACATGAGAAAGGAAGGTATATTCTCATTTTATTTATTTTCAAGATCTTTCTAATTTTTTTTATCTTAGTTTCATTCTAGAAAATGCAAAACCATAGATATGTAGGCTGCAGGTAGCACAGTAAAATACGGTCAGCTGTTTTCTACCATACATACAAACATACATACCATTGAGAAGGGGAAAAAAATGCATGGAGAGGAATAACTGATAGCTTCTCTCAGCTACTGATACTCTCTTCATCTAATAAGGTCAAATTCATTCATCAGCCAAAGCTTAATGTATGGAACTGTGACTTCAGCACTACCCTTTAATTTCATTTAATTGGAACCAGCTCATAAGAATCTATAAATGTGTTCTTATCAGCCAGGACTCTGTTGGAAAAGTTCCTAACAGAGACAAGGAGAAATGAAAAGTTCTTACTGCATTTTGTTATTCTGCCAGCAGACAAAAAGTTTGGCAAATTCTGCTCCATTTTATAAAATTTCAAATCTGCCCAGTAGTCTGTGGTTTTGAGACCAAAGCTTACTAGGCCTCTCCACATGTTCTCAGTGAACACTCAGGACAGATATTAGCAAACAGCAGGTGGGAAGTGACAAAATCTTACCCTATAAATCCCAAAAATTCCAATAATCTTTAAATGAAAACATTTCAATTTTTTTGACAAAATGATACATTCTTCTATGCTTATGAGTGCTAAATTACAGCTTGATTCTACAGGGAGACTTATTTTTATGACAATGGTTATCTTTTATCTTTGATGAATGTCATTGAGCCATATGACATTTCAATGGTTTCAATGGTTATCTTTTACCTTTGATGAATGTCATTGAGCCATATAACGGAAAAGTAAGTGAAATATTTGAGTCTAAAGATGTGGAATAAGTTTATATTTTCAACAATAAACTATTCATAACAAGAATCAGAATAGTTCTTTGGGTTTAGTCAGAGCAAGAGGAGATAAATACCCTCATCCTATACAGTTAGTAAAAGAGAAAAGGAGCAGAACCATATGCATAGTGCATAAACTAGTATTTCCTAATCCATCTGCCTTATTTTTCTTCTCTATCTAGATAATAAAGCATATACAGATCCTACATTAAGTATCCTAAAGGAGCAATTGCAAGCAGCTATATTTTTTCAAGCATTGTGGATTTCTTTTTTCTAATTACTTAAATAATTAAGAAGTTGTGACAGTTATGTTCCAAATTGATGGCAAAGAAATGAGCTGTAACACACAGAATGCTCTGTTCCATTGCTTACAGCATGATTTGGGAGTATTATTTGTATTATGCTTATGCTGACTTCCTCAAATAGCACCAGTCTGACTGGATGCAGTGATAATTAAAAAGTGAACAAGCTTACCTACTTGGTTCATGTGAGAAGCAAAGGGACTCTAAATTGCTCTGCTCAGAAGTGGGTATACTTCATTTGCTGGCACATGATGTTGGTGAGACACTGCAAGTTGCTAGCAGGATTGATCTTAATGAAAACCATGTTTCTGGAAAAAGACTAAATACATTGTGTAAGATAAGCAAGAGAGAAAGAAAAATGATTGTTGTTTATAATTATTTGGGACTAGATTTTTTTTTTAAATAGTCAAAAGATCAGTTGCTTAAAAGAAGTTGCTGGCACTTTACAATTCCTGCCTACTCCTTTGCAATTTCTTTGGTGGAAAAAAATTAGAATGAAGTAAATTCCTGCAAAAATATCTCTACCATTTTCTGAATGAAGCATACTTTCTTGTCAGATGCTAAAGATAGATATCCATACTGGTTGTTTTGAGGATGTTGGAAACAGAAGGGAAGCAGAGTCCTCTCTTGGAAGATACATATATTTCTGTTATAAGACCTCCTCAGTTGTCTAGGAATGTTTTCTTCCCCGTGCTGAAGTGAAAGGAAATTTATGAAGTCAGCACCTATTTTTCATTCTATATGTTAAAACTGACAGAAAGAAAGCTTATGTAATTGAAAAAAAAATTAGAAGTGCTAAATATTAATCACATGAGCATAAGTAAATACCTTCAAAATGAGGATGAACTGTCAACTGCTAAAAAGAAAATGATATATTAGTGGAGAAATGTTACAAACTAAGGCGGACTTTTTTGCCATTTACTGCTATACAACTGGAAAGCAATTCATGAAGATGAATTCTCTGCCCTTGAAGTTCAGAAATATTTCTGTTTTATTCTGTCAGAATAAAAATTTAAGTTTCATTTGAGACATTAATTATTTGTGATACCATAAGAAGCATCCTATCCACAAAGAATGCAAAATTCTTCATACAGTAAAATAGAGATTTCATTTAGAAGTGTCAGTCTGGGAAATCACCTGCAACATGAAACATAAGAGGTGAGGACCAGCCAACTGGCATTGTCAAGGATCAATGGCTCTTGGAAATATATTGTCCAAATATTTACTTTCATTATGAGAAATAATAGAAAATTCTTGTCTCAAAAGGTCACAGCTAATTGGCAAAATGAAATCATTTCAGAAGAGTCAAGGATCTTGCTGACCAGAATATTTCATTGTTGTATTTTGGTGTACTGACCCTAGCTCTCATTTGCCCTGGAGGCCCATTAGATGTACTTATGCTTTTGTCTACATCACACTTCCAAGCTAGTGAAGACAGAATTGATTTCAGGTTTACAAAACTCCTAGAATTTTGGCAATGTAATTGTCTTTGACTGTTACACTTACTACTGATTCTAAATATAAGCACAGGAATGTATTTGGACTGTAATCTTTCTTCCACTGAGGGAAAAAAACAACAAAACAAAATGCACTTTAAACCTCAAGATAAAGATTTGGGAAGAACTAATTGCTTTAATCCATCTCAATCCAACAGATTACACATAAGGGTTAATATTGCTGTTGGAGTTTTCAGCAGTAGCTTCATCTACTCATTACACAAATTAATATTAGTGGAAGTATATTGTCCTAGCTTTTCCTAGCATAAATACACTTTTACAGTTTCTAACAAATTAATTTTTTTCACGCTAAATCTGCCAGCACTTTCATTCTATTAGGGAGAAAAATGAAAATTAAGTGTATTCTGACTGGGGGCTTTGATGACAGAGACAGCATGTTTTGAGTTTTGGGTACTTTATTTGATATCTATAATTTCATTAGAGGAACATTTTCATTTATAAATTCTTCAAGTTTGATTTTTCAGAAGCTCAATATTCATTTACAAGTAGAAATTCATCATTACACAGGAAAAAACCCAAACACTTATCCTTCTTCATACTAGAGGATGAATTGCACAATAAAATATGGAAGAAATGCAAAATTGTAATCTACCTTCCAAGATATCAACACCTGATTTACGGGAAAACATCTTGTTGTCTACTCTGGTTTAGTACTGCTCTATTTTGTACCTCTGCAAGCAATGCTGAGGATTAGAATAAAGAAGCCAAATAAAACAACAACAATAACAGAAGAGAAAAAATTTAATATATGGTACTTCTATGAAAAAAATTGCAAATTCAAACCAAAACAGAACAAAACTAAAACTCTATTGTTCCTGAAGGAAGTAGAAAGAGAAAATGGGGTCTCAACTCACTACTATTTGCTGAGGTACAGAAAATTACTTCCTGTATCTCCAGTTAATCACCAGAGCTGAAACCACAGCACTCTGCAGTATTGATGCTACACATCCATGTCACGAGTTTGCTGGTGGAGAATTCAAAAATTGTGATGAAATATGTCAAGGCATCTTTTTGTTTGGGACACAGAATAATCAATTCATAGAACAGCTGGAGGACTGTAGAGTACAGTCTTTTGGCTGAATGCTGATGGTTATGATGCTTATGAATGCTGGTAATGCACCAGCATATATCTTGGTGCTCAATGCTCAAGTAAATATGGATTTATATTCTTTGAATGACTATAAAACTTGCATTGCAATTTCTAAGATGCAACAAAATACCCTTCCCACTCCCCATACCCCCAAAACCTCAAACACACAAAAATAAAATTAAAAAAACCCACCAAAATCAAGCTGTAAGCAGGATGTGGCTTCTCTGTTTTATGATAGTAGGGAAATTTAGTAATTTAAATTTACTTCAAATACTGGACTTTGACTGATGGCTTCCAGCAGAAAAAAAAATGATTGACAGTAGCTGTCACTGCTAACAGAAGAATTTAAAAACAAACAAGGAAGAGTTAGGAAAGATGTCAAGAGCATAACCTCTAGGGTAACAGTTTGATCATTTATCCTAGAGACAAAACAGTGTCACAGATTCACCTTTTAACATAAGAATAAGCAGCACTGAGATATGAGGATGAAAAATCTAAAAGCAAACTGCATATTCAAGCTTTTCAATTGTGTTAGTGAAATATATGAATTTTTTAAATTACTGCAAATGACTTCCATCCCTGTTTTAATTGCCTCTACCACTTTTTCTATTACCATTTATGACCGTATTCCCAGATAATGAGAGATCTGTGTTTACCATTCCAGCCTAAGAGTAATAATTTCTTAACGGTCATATTTCTCATATATTTCCACTTTTTGACCCTAGAATACAACAGTTAAGAAACTGGACTTCATCAGAAAATTTAGATATTCAGAAGAGACAAAACTCCAGTAACTATTCCATATTTATTTTAAGACCATTATCATTTCAAATTGAAATTAACTTGTATCTAAAAAGACTGTTCAGATCTTGTTTAATGTCACTCACATTAAATATTAACTATTTTCGGCATCCAAACTAAATCAGAGAAAAAATAATGAAACCATTCTGTGAATTACTTATGTGTAACTTCATATGTTACCCCAATCCCCAGATATATGATGGTACTTTAAAAAAAAGAAAAGTGTCAAAGCTTTAAAAGAAAGGTTTTTGATTTTGTTGGAGTTTATTTTGTATTGGTTTTGTTTTTTGGGGGTTTTTTAACTTTTCATTTTTTGGCAGATACCTCTTGAAAGAAAGACTTTTTGTATTTAATTTGTGTGCTTGCTTATATTTCATATTTTCTTTTGCTTTCCAAAAATTCACTAATTCTTTTAACAAACTGCCCAACTGAAATGTGAAAATCCACCTCATTTATGCCTTTCATTTAAATATTGTTGACAAATACCTGTTATTTTTATGTTTGTGTCTTTCACTGGTCTGTATCTATATTAATTTATTCCAGTCAAAATCTCCTCCATTTAGTGTCCTCTAGTTCCTAAAATGTCAGTAATCTGTATCAATGGGCTGGTAGTAAGGATTTTAATTATAGTTAGCATAACACCTAAAATGTTATGGAAATAATTAAAAATAAAGCAGCTTAATTATCTACTGATCTTATGTTATCTTTGCACACTTAGGTATTAGAATTTTCTAAATATCTGAACCTTGCTTTAAGTGTTCATTTCATCCATCCATCCATCCATCCATCCATCCATCCATCCATCCATCCATCCATCCATCCATCTTCCCACAATATTTGTATAGTGATTCTGAAAGAATTTATACATGAAACTCAGAAAGCAAACAATGTATGCCTTTTCTGATTACTTAAGCTTTCTCAATGTCTTTTAATGTTTAATATTTTTAATGTTCTATTTATCTGAGTCTGTACAGAACATAGGTATCAGAAATAACACAGAAGGAGTATAAAAATGTGAGTAAATGCTGCAGTGTTACAAAAGCAAATTATTGACATGTTGTTTACCACTAACTTCAGTAGTTTATTTTTTGCCAACAGAACAATGACAATAATACAATACAGGCTTAAAAAGTATCTGTATCAGGATCTGACCATCATTTAAATGTATCCACTGCTAACTTACTCTAAAAAATATACCACTTAGAAGCATAAAAGAAAGAAAAAGTATTCTCTAAAACCTGCATACAGCAATATAATATGATGTGCAGAATATGATGATATTTTCTGCAGGTGGTGACTTCACAGAGTACAGCACTGGCTTGTGGCAGGTAAAGACAATGAGCATCTGCTGTGCGCAGGAGGGGACATGCTACCAAAATTTGCTCAGAAAAAAACATGTATTTTCATGTTTAAGGTTGAGCACATTTTAATTCAAGAATGTTCTTGCAATTCTCCATAAAGCAATGGATTCTATAAACAATTAATGAGTCACAAGCAAAACTATAAAACCAGGCATAAAATCAGGCATAAATGGAATATTAGCAAGAGGGGATGTAGTTTAAAATGGCCTGAGAATGTAAGTCCAGCTTTAGTGCAGTGTATGCTTGCCTATATCCAGTCAATCCTCTCCAACGTTACCAGAGAGTAAAACACTGGTTCTGTTCAGAAAATGTGGGTTTGGCATTTAATTTTGCCAGCCCAGATTTTCAACTCAAGCAAGCAGTGTAATACAGTATTAATTTTGCACATGACAGTAATAATTTTTCACGTTTCATCTTTTTTGTTTTTCTATTCATTGTGCACACGCATCTCAGTGAAGCAAACATCCAGAAGGATGACTAATCAATCTGATTTTCTAACCTTAATTTGAAATGAAGAGTGTGCCAAACTGCACATAGACAAATAAGGTCTGAGAAAAGTTATTGGCGAAATTGCAATAGGTTTTCTGGCTTGCAAGATAATGAGTCTAATAAAGTCTTAGGAAACACTGAAAATATATTTTAAGGAAGTGTGGGGAAAATAACCTGAAATATTGGTAAGGACAGGGAATGAAAGAAATTGAAAGGAAAGAAATTATTTGAAAGGAAAGGAATTATTTCAGGAAAACACAACACTTCATTTTAAATTAGATGACTCATTCTCTTTAAAGACTGTGTTCCTATATTGCATTAGAGCTTTTCAGAAGAAGAAACAGTGCCTCAGAGTACTTCTGTTAATGCCTTGAAGAGGCATTTTATTTCAGCCAGACACATTTGCCTTATCATAATCACTGAAACTTGGAAGAACTAAACTAGTATAACATGATAGAGCAGTTAGAAATAGTGTTTGGAGGTTACTGTTTTAGTGAGCAGACTTGAAGACTGATGTCATTATTGTCTACAATTTATGAGAGGTCATAGAGAGAGATCTCTCTGATGTCTGGTAATTGGATGTGAGCTAATGTCATAAACCTATGTCAGGGAAAGTTCAGATTGGGTATTAGGAAAAAGTTCTGCGCTGGAAGGTTGGTCAAGCACTGGAAAAAGCTTCCCAGGAAGTGGTCATGGCCCCATGCTTATTTCTGTTAAATATGAGTGCCACAATATATAGGGGCCTTTCAGGATATAAGGGCCAAGTCAGGATATTTTATAAACTTTTAATCCAATTGTTTTTTAAGGAATAAGATTACTGTATTAAGTTGATTTTCATGTATTAATAATTAAAATTGTACTTATAGCAAATTTAATATATTAATTTATTTTGATTTGTAATTTGAGTAAATTAACAAAAATAAGATTTAGGTTTTTCTTTTTTTTTGACATGTGTATATATATATATATATATTTTTTAGGAAAAAAGATATTCCAGCAAAGACATTACAGATATGCTCAATTTCAGAAGAAAAAATATAATCCTTGGAGTTTTCAAAGTTTCAGGGCTTTGGAACACTCTTGTTTTTTTGTAGGAGAACCTGCTTTCTGACTCTTGAAGGATAAAAGGACTATATCACACAGCTGTACACCTGTTAAATGTGTGGAGGATACCATTAAGGAGGATTTCCTTAATATGTCAGAAGTTGTAAAGGATAATTACCCTTTTAGTATGACTTTCATAACTGCAGTATATACATGGGCAATGTTGTATAATGGGGCAGAAAGTTGTTAAGCAGAATTATTTTTCTAAAGTTTTTGCCTTCTTATCTGCTACAGAGTAACAGATTGTAGTCCTCAATTTATTATTTTTAGAAAGCATTTTTTTCTGGATCAAAAAATGAAACTTCCAATTCATTTTAATCAGTTATTCAAAATAAGAGTGGATGTAATAATATATTTAGAAAGCAAAAAATTGAATGGAAACAACTATTTTAAATAGTGCAAAATGTAAACAGTGCAGTTCATGAAAAGTTCTTTGTTCTCCTGTCATGAAATGGGAGATAATTTTTTTTTGAGTTTATATGGTATTGAAGATTCTATGTAAAATCCCATGTGGGCCACAGTGTGCTCTGGTTGTTGCTGCGCTATCAGATTGGTGTGGGCTCTTAAATCAAGAGCCCACACCAATGTGATAACATAGCTATCAACAGAGCACACTTTAAAAAGCAAGAGCAAAAGTATAAGAAAAATTTCAAATTTCATATTATTACACTTCATTACAAAGTCTGACAGGGAGCTTGTTCCACTTTCCGATACAGAAAGAACAGATAAAAAGATGACATTTTTGAAGGTGCTGCTAGATGTTTTTTAGTAAGATTTGCTTATCAGGTGAATTTTGAATAATATGAATGAACCTGGTTGGTTGTAACAAGCTTCTTGCACCTAGATCAGAAATGTACCAATTACCAAGCTGAACAAAATAAGCACATTTAAATGCATAAATCTTCACTTTAGGAAGAGGATATTCTCAAACATAATAAGATGAAGTAGACATACTAGAGGGTCTAAAAACCTATGAAAACACACTCTTAATAGCAAAAAGCATTTAGATTATGAATAACGTTTTGGTGGTTCAGGTACCACCTAACTGATGGATACAAACACTAATTTTAGTATTCTGATTTTTCAAGAGAAATGCTCTAATCCTATATGACTATGCAAGCACCTGGTATTTGCATTTCTAGGCTGAACACACACCCCTGAAATTTCCTGATATATTCATAGCTAGCTATTAAAATGGGACTGTCTATTTGATCATGGCACTTTCTTCAATACAGTCAAACAGAGTAGCCTAGACTGCTATAGCTGATGTCATGAGTACCATTCATGAAATTGAGAGTTGTAGCTAAGTTTTGAAAACAAACTGTTTTTTGAAAGATATAGATTTTTAAGGATTTTTTTTAAGCATAAATATCTTAACTAGACAAATTTTATGGACAGTCATCTTAGGAAGTAAATAAAAGCTAATCTCAACTTCAATTTGAAATCCAGTCTCAAAGGGTTTTGTAAATTTACAGCTTATTTATACTGCTGAGAGGTATTGCATAGTACCTCTTACAATTATTATGATTAAACTTATGACCAAAATGCTTCTGTCATATTTAAAACTTTATGCATTAATGCTATACATCAACTTTCCTCTTGCCCATGAAGTGTAGGATATACATTGGCAACAAACACACTGATGATTTTTGCTTGAATTCTAACATAACTAAGATAATTATAATAGACAAATACTTGCAGACAAGACTAAGTGGATGAGTAAAAGACAAAGACTTAAAACCTTTTCTCATGCATATTTGCTTTTCTTCTGTGTTAAATGAAACTACTATACTTGTCATTATTCATGAAACTACAATAAAAACTACGGCAGAAGAAAAAAATGGAAACAGATAAAATGCTGAAAAGAAAAAAAGTTTAAAAAGAATAAAAAAAACAAAACCTCAAAACCCACTTCCACCACGAATATTTGTCTGTTTAAACATAAAAATTTTGTCCAAAATAATGTTGGTTCTAAATTTACTTCTCATATACTTCTATCTGCCCCTTTCTTTCTTTCTTTCTTCAGAATGTATTTGTGTGTATAAACAAAGATATCTTAAAAAAACAAGTAAGTATTCTTCAGAGATACTGAATTTTGGTTAAACTACTATTTATATTAATAAAATACTAATATGGTTTTATAGTCAGAGTCCAGAATAACCCAATTTTCTATGACATGGATGAAATTCTGGCACTCAAATGTTATCTAGGACTGCAGTTTCTGGCTTTTTTTTTAGCTTCCTAGCCCACCCCACCTTCTACCTCCTGTCCAAGAAAATTTAAGATCTTCCAGTGCCTCAAACTCACAGTATTAAGAAGTACTTTAGTGAATTGCACTTATGACAGGTAAAAAAATCAGTCAATTTTCATGCAACCATTCTTCCTGTAACAGGGGAGTTTTAGGGAAATCATAAATGGACTTTTTAGAGTATTTTTCTCTATGATTGTAAAAGACTGAAGTGCCTTTACAAGACCTGTTCTGACTTGACTGTACATTTGGAGAATGAACTGAACTCAGAAATTTAAAATAAAAAAGATCTTGAAGTGTTTTCAGTTTTTTCTGAAGCACTGCATTAATTTAAGCAAAATAAAATTCAGCCATGTTCCATTCTGAAGTAATCATGCTAGTTGCATCTTTTTAACATAAACTTTGTCAAAAGAAAGTCCCAGACAAAATGTCCATAAGTGGAAGTTCAGATTTCAGATGTGGGTAACACCACAATACACACCATTAAATCCTATATTCAGTGAAGATATTGCTTCATGTTAAAAGCACAGATAAGCCTTTGTTAGTATTTTGGCTTTTTAATAGGGTTGTTGTTTTTTTTTTTTTTTCCCTGATCAATAATCAAAAAATCTTTGTTTCCAGTGCTAAAAATAAATAATTTTCTCTCTTTTAAAATTATCTTTCAATTCTGACTTCTGGAATAACCAAACTAGGGCAGTTATTTCCAACATGAATAGAACATTAAACTATATATAGTCTCAGTAAAAAAAGGTTTTTGGGCAGAAAAAGAAGCAAACCTTCCATGCACAGATGTAAAATAATGAGATGAATACTGATATGTATGAAAATAATTTGCAATTGCTTAAAGTAAAATAAAATGCTTTAGAATAGATTTTGGATAGATAGGTTTCCATAATAGCTAATGGTGGGACTTCCAAAAATATGCAGCACTCTCATATAGTCAGATATTCATAAAAGTCATGAATCAAAATGGGTGCTTTAATTTTATTTACATAGTCTGGTATTTTAAGTAATTTTCTGTGACACCAGTTGGTTACCCATACAGTTAGTGTATGGGTAAGTGCAATTGGCCAGGAAAAATAACTTACAGCTGCTTTGAATTCCCAGGGACTAAAATTTGCCAAAAAATGCTGGATAATATAACCTTCAGTTTCTAAATACAGAAAAGTATCGCTTTCATTTTGAAAAGATATATAGATTCATGTACATTGTGAATACATATTCTGAAAGAAATGTTGCATTCAAATTATTTGGCCTAAAATATAAAGAAAAAATATGCAAGAACAGGACAAAGTACTATAAATACTAGTGAATTTTTTATTTTCAAAACCTAAAATCCACCCATAAAATGAAAAAGGAATGCTGAAGTGCCAGAGAGAATGAATTATTGAAATAAACAGTAGATAGTCTGATTTTTATATCATGCAAAAATGAAACTGATACACAGTGGAAAATCACATAAATTTTGAATGTAGATTATACAGAAAAATTGCTAGATGAAATGACATATTTGGAATCCAAATGCATCTTCTCAAATAAAAAGAACAACAACAACAAAAGTTATGATGAAAACTGCTCTTCTTCATAGGGATGTTGGAATAATTAAGATTCAGATCACAAAAATATGTGAGATAAATCTGTTCATCTGGGTTTTTGCATGTAAGTTTCAATAATTATTAATGTTGTGCTGTCTCTAAACTTTTCACTCCTTAAGAAACTTCTTGGATAGTAACTTTCAAAGAGGTAGATATGTACTATGATGAAAATAAAGCCTTGCTGTTTCATTGACAAAGTCGTTTTGCTAGTACTTTTCCCCATAACACCTGATGGGAGAGACATATGTATGATTGAGCTAAAATTGAGAGTGATTGGCTTTCAAGAGTTTATGGAGACCAGATTTCTTGTTGGAAGAATTGTTCAATGAACTTCAAATGAATTGCCTTTATCCAAATTCTTTAAGGAAGAGTTTAAAGAGTACCTTTAAACTAAAGGAGGGTGCTATTATTTCTGTTTCGATGAGTAAAATGAAAAATTTTTAGAGCTTAATTCTTCAGTTAAGAGGTAGTTTTTGTAGTTTCTTCCTTTTTTTTTTCTGTAAAATGCCCCCTATCACTTCTCTGATGTGTGGATTTAATTTATACATCACACAGATTTAACCCGAAATCTTGGCAATGGACACTAGTCAATTGGAGAATTTTTTTTCTCATCCATACATGAAATGAATAAAATGACGCACATTGTTTTCACTAGTGAATCTTTGAATTTTTAATGTATTTTACTTTTCAATATATATTTTTTTCAATGAAACTTTTGTGACAGGAGGCGAAGTTGCAGCTGACTTAATTATGATAGCCTAGTTGGAAAGAACAGAATGAGCTCAAGCCTATTTCAGTTCATTAAGGAAGCAGCACTACTTGTTTAAACTGTCACAGTCATTATGATCACCATTTATATGGAAGAAAAACCCAATGTAGTTTCAATATTACTTCCCAATCATATTTCAGCGTGGTAAAATACTTTTAACACACAAAAATGAAAAATTGGATGTTTAACATACTCATGTTTAACTTTGCTCATTTGAGCAATGATATTTCTTTAAAATAAATTATAAAACCTAGCAAACTATGAACTTCTGGATTTTGCTAACCACTCAGAAGTTGCTAGTCATTTGTCCCACCAACAATCAAAATTGTAGGCAATTACATGGGAATAGTTCTAACAGATAGCACCGATAAAAGAACATGGATAACATGGTTAAAAGGGACTGTTAACTGTGAGGTTGTTCATTTTTTCTTACATGAATCTCATGCTAAATAGGAGCTTCAGACAAAGTTTGTTGGAGAAGCCATTCTGTTGAGTCACAAGGTACAGGAAGGACCCTTTTACTTTCTAATTTCCTTAGAGAGGAGACTGTGTCTGGGTCCAGTCTTAGACTCAGTTTTAATCATTGGCTTCTGTCTAAAAATTCGTATGGTAGTAACTGAACCTTTATGCAATTTTGTCCTTCAGGATTAAAGATAGCAAACAAAATGGCATTCATTATGATAATGAATAGACTAAAATACCTTAATAAGAATTGTTTACTACACAGTATACACAGCTATAACTACTATTTTTGAAGCAATATTGAAGAGATTATATTGAAGCTTGCAAAACCAATTATTAAGTAGAGATTGGGTTCACCCATCCATACCAATGACTGTGGGCAGATCTGTTTCTCTCAGTCTTGACGAGTAATGTTAAGGAGCATCTCCACTGAAAGAAGGAAGAGAGGAATCTCCACACCAAAAAGAGGTGTGTAAGAAGACCCTTCATTTAGAAGAGGGATATTGGGCTTCTACAGAATAAAGTGGTTGACTATCCATCAGATATCTCCAGGACGCAAGCTGTAGATCAGTCATTGATACTATCACTTGTTGGTTCCTTTATCAGGTACATTGTTCATATTCAGGATTTTAATTGTGTGTTTGATGAGTCTGGTTGTCTTCAACACCACCAGCAGTAATCCATCCACCACTGATAGTTTTGCAAACAGAGCATTGATCAAGATATTTTACCCTGACTATTGGCAGAATATGTTGCTATAATGTGCTTTAGGGTTTTATTTTATTTTATATTTTATTTTATTTTATTTTATTTTATTTTATTTTATTTTATGATTTTTTTTTGTCCTAGTTCAGTTGCTGATACTGTATTAGATATGCAGGAATGGCTTGTTACGATTAGGAAAAACTAACCTGATCTCTTTCAAGGCTCTGTTAGTCTCATTGGAAATGAGTCATGTATAGTAAGGCTACTTAAAATTCAGTTTTCAAAGAAGGAATTTGATGTTGGTCTTCAAACTCAGTTTTCATTAGTGAAAATATGCATTAATTCAAATGTTATTCCTGAATAATCTCTCTAGCATTTTTAAGTGCTTTCCAACTTCTACATTTCCTTTCGATCATTTTCCAACACCACCATTTTTACTAGTTTCTGTATTTGTGTTAAACATTTGTAGTTCAAAATAATGTTTCATTTTAACCTCAAAAATATGAAAAGAATAAATAGGGGATTTGAAGAGTAGTCTCATGTAAGCTTTCCCATGTGGCTGATGTAGGTTAATCTCACTGTTTGTCGGTTTCAGAAGTTCAGCCTGATGTAATTTTTTTTTGTGGTTAAAATACCACATATTTCTGTGTAATCAATAAATATTTGTTTTTCTTAACAAAGCCTAATTTATGTTAATTAATTTTATTTTGAATTTTAGTTCTTTTGAATAAAGTGAGTACTCTGATTATTAGTTTCATTTTTTGATGTTCTAGTTCTTAAATGTGTGATTTTCTATTTCTTTTGTGCCACTCCTTACCATTAGAAATTGTGGTCTGAGTGTGTATGAAATATTAGGTAGGCTAGAATGTTAAATGGTCTGGTGGCATTCACTCTATAGGAGGGAAAATTTCTCCAAAATTATTTTTTACATTGCTTGTTATATCTGAGTAGAAATATGGAATTTAACTAGATTTGAATGCAATTAGGTAACCTTCACAGAAAAAACAACACATGAAAGGTTGTAAAGGTGATTTTGCATTTGTAAGATGCTTTATGAATATGAACATTAATCATATGGATCGATGGAGGATCACAGCTTACAACTGCAAAAATAACTCTACTTTACATAAACCTAAAATCACACCCTAGTTACTGTGCTGTAATATGTTCTTTAAAAAAAAGGGCAGCAAAACAATTATTGGAAGCTTGTAAAAACTCTTTCTTTTGACACATCTCTCTGAAGAGATGATAAGAAAGATGAAATGATACTAAAGCTAACCTACTCAATGGTGTTATTATGCACCAGCAGATACCTTTCTTAAGCAACTGAGTTAACTAAACATAATTTACCTTCATTTACTGTATTAAAGGAAATTTACTATGCAGATCACAAAGATCAAACTGCTAGCTTAGTACTGGAAAAAAAAAAAAAAAAAGCCAGAGGGACTGAGATGTATAAAAATGAGTGTTCAGGGACAGTTGACATGTCCCATTTATATCAAAAGCTGACATACATAGACAACTTAAAGCACTCCTCCTTTGTAAAGCTGGTGGGGAGGTTGTGTGGTGTACACACTATGCCTACTATAAAAAATATATTACTGTTTGATCAAGTGAGTCATGCACAGATTACTCAAGAGCTTCAGGGAATGAAAACCGGAATAAATATAATGGGTGTACCTTACACAAACATTGGCTTCATAAGCAGCACATTATTAGCTAGTTACTAGCTTATGGATGTGGTTTCTGTGATATGCATATATGATATTATCAAAATAAGGTTTTCAACATAAATAAAACCAGACATCTGGTTCACCTAGGTTTTCAAGTTAGATTTGAAATACAACACAAACTAAGGATCATACACATGTAGATAACAAGTCAACAAAGTCATACAGTAATACCAGTTAGAAGTATCAGAATTTTGCACATTTGTGTGAATATTCTTTTCTTCTTAAAGGGAATAGAATGGGATATTACAGCAAACACTAAAACCCTGATAAGAGTCTCCTCACATAATGGAAAATAAAACCGTTTTGGGGATATTTTTTGAAGGCCTTATTATGTTTTGAATGCTTCTGAACCTTGTTAGCTGAAGGCTGCTGTTTTCTCTCTCATGAAGAGGGTGCAGCTTCTCCTGGTTTGATTTCCCAGAAATTATTTTAATTTAATTCTTATAGGGATTACAAATAGTTGGTTTATGAAATCTGTATTGGTGAAATGCCATCTGAACACTTATCTGAGAAATTATTGTTTCTGATTTGATTAAGAAGGGTACAATTTGCCTTGTCTCATATATTCATTTGATAGGACAAAAGGAACTGTTTGTACCCCTTTAGGTGTCAACATGAATGTTATTGCAAGCACTAGCTAAATTATGTAAAAGTTCTGTCTCTAAGCTGGAAGGAAATATTAAGAAGCTAAGCACTACCTGCCAGTGTATGGAAAAGTCTTTACATGTAAATGTTTAGCTACCATAATTTCATTGGTGCTCATGCACTAGTCTCATGATTTTTGTCACAGAGAGTCAAGTTTTGAAGCTGTTTGTCCTTTATTTTATCTAATAGGATAGCCTTTGTCAAGAGAAAGTCTAGAGAGATCAAATGAGGAATGAGTACTGATCTGAACATAACTGCTAGCTTGTACTGTGATGAAGCAGACCAAATGTGTTTCAAGAAAACCCCACATCAGACATAGAGAGCTGGATTAGTTTTTACAGACTTTAAAAAGTTGCACTGGAGATTGCCAAAAGGATGATATTAATCACTGCAATCACATATTTCAAGAAACTAAAATAGGAGTCACATTTCAAAGGGTATAAATTTAAAAATAAAAATGGAAACAGAGTTAGCAGCTGCAATTAGCCTTTGAGAAAGAGCAATGCCTCTCAAAACAAAAAGAAGCCACAAAAAATGCTTTTGTTTATATGGTTATTGAAAAACTCAATCCTTGATGAAATCTCTTATCTTTACCACCTCTACCTCAGTAGGAGTTCCTAAACTGACACTTCAATGATTTCAGTTAATGTCATGATCCATATGCAAGGTTTATATTCCAAATACCCAAGGAGAGAGGGCTGAGAATGTCTCGAATAATGAATTAATCCTTTAAATTCCTTTTATTTCTATGCCTTTAAATTAACCAGCTGGTATGAACCTGTTAGTTTATACTAACAGGTTTATTTTTTAGTTTAGTTTATACTAACTAAATTTTGTGTTTCTCTACTCTTAAAGAAGAAAAAATTTCCAAGTATGCTCTATAAGTAGGGCAGTTAGTTATTCCTCATCAACATGTAACTCAATTAGCTTTTGTTCATTTTTACATTTTCTTCTTCTGCATAGGTGAAAGAACAAAAGAAAAATTTGTTTGGTTTTTTTAAATTTCTTTCTTTGTTCAGTAATCTGAAGCTCATACACAGTTTAATTGTTTGCCATTTGCCAGACACAGAACTTTTTCTTACATGGTAATTTTTATTGATACACTTAAATGTTTTCCTGAAGGAACATGCTCAAATGGATTCCTTGTGACTCTAGACTGATAATGGATTAAGAATAACTGAGCAAATGCTGGAGATAAACTGTAGAGGTTAAAACACGATTAAGTAATTTCTTGAAATAATAATAGGAAATGGGGTTCGTAAGTGACCCCTTAGTAATGAGATCCATTATTTTAGTTACAGTTTAAAAGATGACTAATGACGAAATTGTAAAAGCTCTTTAGAGAATCATTATAACCAAAGGGAGAAAAGAGAGGCAAGGGGAAGCAGGTATAATAATTAAATGTCAATACTATGCCCTGAGAAAACTCTTACTGTGTTCATCCTCTGGCATTCATTGCTTTTGTTTGGCAGAGGCCTCCCAATTTCTGAACTAATTCTTGCCAATATACAGATTTGTAATTTCGTTTAATGATTTTTTTCAAAACATACAATATAGCACTGGATCACATAATAAAATACCTCTTTTGAAGGCTGTGAAGTCAATTAGGCAGTTGAACCACATACCCAGGGATGATCTCAAGATGAAAAGGTAAAATATTAGGGTATCTATTTATTCTTAGCAAAATTTTGTTCTATAAACAAGAGAAGTTACTTCACCTTTCTGCATTTTTGTTTTCTCTTCAGGATCCTGTGAGCATTAAATTTCTACTGCATTTTTTGGGGCAGAAACAGCATTCTAGGTCAAGTTCATACTCCCTGAAACACAGCAAGATTTGTCTAGGTGGGTTCAACACACACATAAAAGCAATAGAGAGATCTGTCCCAGACTGAGCTAAGAAGATGTTGTGTTTGAATATTCAGTCCCTAGGTATCTATACATGATGCAGGTAGAGTGTGCACATATCCCTCAATTTATTGTAAAATTTATTTGCTGCAATAAGGATAGAATCTGGTGAATTAGTCTGTGTGTTGATTTGAGTTTTAATGTTGACAGATTATTCACTTTGATTTATCATTTTGTATATCAGGATGTGTTGAGGTTGCTGTCTGTCTTCCTGAGACCTCTTCAGGTTTTTAGTATTGTAAAGTTTGCTCTCAAGGTTAAAAATCTGCATCTCAGATGTTGTGATTGCACATGTGTTGCCCTTATGTGAATTTTGGATTGGTATGTGTTTGGGTTTTTAAAAACTTCCTGGTTTATAGTCTAATATGATTGTAAATATCATTGGAACTTTAAATGAAAATTGGCCCATGCCAGAATGCAATATATTGATTGAATAAAAAATAAGCAATTATAATATATAAATTTAATGAATGCTAGAGATTAGTTGTCATTACGCATAATTCTAGGGAATATTCACTCAGGGGAATACAACGGTATTACATTTCATGATATTTTCAGCTTGAAAGCTACTCTGTATCTGTCACTGCACTCCTGCCCCATTAGGTCCTCTCTATATACAGCTTCTCCTATAAAGGGACTGTTGATACTCCTTTGTTTTCCACAATTAGCCTGACAATTTAATTATTTAGAAAGCTTACTTAATTACCATTTCTTCCTTGCCTTCTCCATTCATTATGACAAACTACATGATATAGCCTGCATTTATAGTCATGAGGAGACTAAAGCTGTGAGAAATTTTAATAATTTATACTGATGTGCATCCTAATTAGATCAAATCAACCTTTGGAATATTTAAGTGAAGGAGAAATGAATACCCATGCTCAAAGTTCCGCATCCTTTTTCTCCATACATTTCACTAAACTGATATACAGCACCACCACCAAAGGTTATTCATGACCTTAGATGTACAGAGTACTCTCCTATAAAGTTGGCTAAGAATTTGAGGTGGAAGCTTAAGTGTAATTGATATATGTAGGAATGGAGAAATGACCTTTGAAAAACCATCACATTCATATGATGGTAATGGATGGACTTACTAGGACCAGACCTGTAGCTTATTTCTGAAGGAGGTGAAATAAAAGAGAAGAAAGGAGGTAAATACCCAGTAGAGTACTAACTGATTAAAAGCCTTCAAAGAGACTTGAAATATGGTCTTTTTAAGGTCCAGCTGTATTTTCCTCCATGTAATTCCTCCACCAGATAGGATGCAGCTTTCTGACCAGCAGCTGTTCTTGGCTGGGTGCATGAAGGGGATCTTCTTGAGCCCACTGACTGGTCCTTAAGGAGCAGAGCGATAGCACTGAATTACATGTCTAGACTGACAGATCAGTCTATGGTGTGCTTGACCACCAAGTTTGGACACCTTGGTTGGAGGATAGGTAACTTCTTTTTGGGTTTTGTGCTCAGATAATCCTCTATGATTTCCCACATTGTGGGAAAGGACAAGAAGACAAGAAGACAATTGTGTGTGCCAGCGCTGAGCCAAGACCATTCACGTGTTTAGAGTCTTGGGAAAATGGAATCTGTCTTGGGCTTAATCTTGGAGTTTAGTTTAAATGAAGTGGCACTGTTTTGGAGGTCAGGTAGAATTTGCAAGGAATTCAGTTACGAATAAGTTATTTTAATATAACTTACATTTTTAAAAGAAGGAAGCTGAAGCAACTTTTAACTGAGAAAAACATAATTTGGCTATTTCATAGCAAACTTATGACAAAATGAGCCTCAGCCAAGGAGATGATGAACAGCCAGAGGTTTACTCAATAGCGGTAATGTCATGATGGTATTAACAAAGTTTGTGGTAAGAGTGAGGCAGGCTGCAGATTGCTCATGTAATAGCAGTGATAGCAGCCATCTGGAGTACAGTGTGCTGCTCCTGATTGTGGTGTCACAATCTTGATTATGTCTTCATGGATTTTGGGCACTCCTTAACTATCTACATCTTCTAGACAGAAAGATTCCCTTCTTACTCTCTTTATCTAAAAGACATCTACCTAAAATATATTTATCTAAAAAAATGTGTTGAGTGTGCTCTGCATATGCTGTTTTTCATTTCCACAACAAACCTTGAGAATTCTAGCAAGCCTGCAGTGAGAGGACAAGAAGAAATGGCCCTCAGCTGATACAGGGAAGGTTCAGATTAGATATGAGAAAAGTTTTTTCACTATCAGGGTGGTCAGACATTTGAATATGTTTCCCAGGGAAGTGGGGGAATGACCATCCCTGGAGATGTTTAAGAGGCTTCTGAATATCACTGGGTGATGTGGTCGAGTGGTTTAGGGGTTTACCGTGGCAGTGTTGGATGTGTAGCTGGATTGGAAAGTCTTAAAGATCTCTTCCAACGTTGATAATTCTTTGATTCTATGATTCTGTAATTATGACTCTGAGATCACAGATTTTTTCTTTTTTTTTAACCTCCAAATATTCACATATTCTCATCAGTCCATGTAGAAAACATTTTGCACATCCATAGTAGTTTTCTATTCTCATTTGCATAGAGACTGAGCAACGTGAAAAAAGCATCCTTCAGGCCATAAGATAAGTTATCCCCTTGTAAAACATGATTTAAGCTATCAACCCCTGTATAAACCTTGCTAGAGAGTTTTAGTATGAAAACCTTGAGCCTTATGATACAGCATTTATCACATTTTCAAAGTTAGCTCTCTGGAAATACAGGTGTATTGTTTTGGTCTATCACCTCTTCACTTCCTCTTTTCTTCCTTTGCGTTTTTCATAAACTCTAGTAATATTCAAGCTCCAAGAGAGTGTATATATCATGCTAGCCAAACAGAAGGTCCCCATTTATTCTGACGTAGTTCATTGAAAGTATTTGTGTGCTTGAAGATATTCTTTTCCTTGTATGTACACACCCTGTACATTATTAAATATTTCTCCATAAGTGTTGGAACATCACAAGAAGAATTTCATTTTCATCAAGGAAAGAAGAGGAATTTATCTTTGGCCAGCACCACATTTTAAACAAACAAGATAAATCTTAGTCAAGGAGATGCAGTCCAATTTTACTTTATTTAATATAAGGTCTATAGCTCTTTTTATCAGAACTCTGTGAGGAATAAACTGTAGTTTGTTTTGCAACATTCATGCTAACTATGAGTGATCTAAAAAACAGCTACAACAATAATAAGAATAATTCAAATATCACATTTTCATTATTTTCACATTTTGCTGTAAATGTTTCTTAAATTAACAGCATGCGAAACACTTCAAAATGTACACCTGATGTACACAAAGGTTTTTAGAGGGGTTTTTGCATATGTTAGGTAAACGAATAAAGATTTGCTATAGCCACTGGAAATCACAGCTCATTTGGCTCCCTTTCACTGTGGGTGGGTTTAAAAATTTCATTGAAATTTACTTTTCTGCTTCACAGATTTTCACATAACCAACACATTGTATAACAGAAACATTTAGTGAAATTAAATAGAATAATGTTCTCTGGATTTGAAATAGATCCAGTCATGAATGATGGAAACATTGCCCAATAGAATTCATAACACAGTATCAAATTGAGTTATTAAGTAACTTGGTTAGGCAGCATGTTTAGAACTCCTTAAATACAGCAGATTTTTTATAATGAATAATTAATTTTTGGAACACACTGCCACAGGACACTCTGGAAGCCAAAAGTTTAATGCAATTCAAAATTAGATTAAATATTCTCATGGAATAAAAATCTAACAGAGCCATGAAAGTGGGAGAATATGACTGAACACCTAAGCACATATTTTTATAGTCTGAGAACATATCTTGTGCAGGCATGACTGTGCTCTCACAGCTACCGTCAGGAGCTTGAAATTTGTGTTGAAAAATCTTAATTTGTATCAAAAATTGCCTTTTTTTTTCCCCTCTACAAAATGGAAAAGACATAGCCAATATTCTGTCATTTAGATACTTCCTATACAACTCCATAATGGCCATAACTTTGTATTTCGCCTGTAATACAATATTAAATTTTTCATTCTTTCTAAAGTCCCAAGATCAAGATTACTGTTTATAGTATACTGTCTAGACAATCACTTATTCTTTCTTTTACCTATAGAAATTTTACATGGGAGTATTATAAATTGCAATAACTTTATTATTTTAAATGAGGAATTGTTTTTAAATTACAGTGGGGATTATTTTGCTTTACTTTTGTTTATTCTTTCTTTTAGGAAAGAATTATTGTAAAAGCAAAGTCAAAATTAAAGAAGGATAAAATATCGGAGGAATTTTTTTCATGTCTAGCACATATCCTTAAGAGCTATCCCTGATGGTCCTCCCAAATCTCGTTGACAGTTTCTATCCCACTACATGGCAAACCAGAAAATGTCAGAAAGAAGAAACCTGCAAGGAAGTCAGTATAGGCTTAATCAGGTTGTTGAAGGTGGTTCACTGGACACCCACGACCACGTGGTTGTTAATGGGCTCCCACCACAGTGCTGTCTGTCCTCCTTTCCTCAGAGCCTGACCTCGAGCTCTCACATCTGGTCTCCTATCCAACAGACAAGCCCTTGACAGCTGAGCTCCTCCAGCTATGAACAACTCCATCTTCCACTTTTTCCCTGCCCACTGATACTGAAAAGCTTTTACACAACTACTGCCCTCACTAGTTGTGCAGGCTATCTCACCAGGTCTCAATTTCTGCAGCAGCTCCCCTGACTCTATCTTTTGATGGTCTTGCTTGAATAAATCAGTTCAGGAAGCAAGCACTGATTTCTTGGACCGGTTTCAGACAGACTTCCGGGTTTTTTTTTTTTTTTTTTTTTTTTTTTTTGTTTTTTTGTTTTTTTTTTGTTTTGTTTTGTTTTGTTTTGTTTTGTTTGGTTTGGTTTGGTTTTTTTTTGTTTGTTTGTTTGGTTTTTTTTAATATAAAGCTACCTAGCAATTATTTAGCTATTTAAAGCTAAAGTGCAACATTAAATAACCTTGCAATTACGCTGTTTATAAGAACACATGCATGGTCTAGTCAATAGCAATGTGTATGTGTGTCTGCCTGACTGAAGGTTATTTCCTGTGAGTGTTTGCTGCAGGCATGTGGTCTCCTTTTCATTTCTGCTCCCACCTGCACCAGTAACATCCTGATGAGTAAATAAAGAGAGATTTTTCAGGTCTTGCCAGAATTTTCTGTGGAGACCAGCAGATTTTAAAACAGTAGTATGTAAACAGCCCAGAGCACATACACACATTTTCTAGAATAATGGAATTACAAAACATCAGCTGTAAAGGATGTTCTTGCTTCACATGGGGCAACCTAGGTAGGAAAAAACTCACTGTGACATCTTTGTCAGGATGGCTTTTTAAGTCTATATAATTATATTCAAAACCTACCACTTAGCTTCTCAGTGGAAACCAAATGAAAGATTTTAGTTTAGAAATTTTTAGTTTCTCTTATGAAGAGAAGAGCAAGGAAAAACTGGCTCTTTTATACATCTCAAACAATATCATAACTGTTTCAATAGTGTATAACATACTCTGCTGTTTTGCCATTTTCTTATTAATGTTATGACTCACCAGTAATATCAAGGAACTACATGAAGACTGAGGGGATGATTTCAGTTTGCAGGGAGGAAGAAATTTTAAGAATCACAGATTTTGTGTGGTACAAATTGGTCTTGAAGGTGATACTTTAGTAGCTGATTTTTAGGGATTTAGTCTGTGATATTAATATATATGTATAATTCTATGCTAAAATTCATATGGAAATTTAACATAAAAATCAAATAGGAAGTTTAAGAAGAAAAGAGATTTTAGGGATTGACCTACCCATGGGGTGTGTCTTGTCAACAGCACCATCTCTCTTACGTACATGCATGACTATTTTTACAATCTACCATTCTGTTTTATGACCTTCTGTTTTATTTCAAAGAAAATTCTAGCTTCCTGAGTAAGATTTAGTTTCAATTCTAAGTGATTTATCCTATTGTCCTCTGAACTCATACAGACATTTTACATCTACATGTTTATATGACAAGGAGCTCTGTTGATATATTGCTCATTATGGGTTGAATAATCACATGTGATTTTTTTGGATATTTCTACTTTTTCCATTGGTGGTCCCTGATTCTTACACCAGAAAGAACATTAACAGTTGACTCATTTTTTTCTACACCCTCCATAACACTAGATTTTGAATAATTATGGTTGCAAAAGACCAAGCTTCCTAAGTTCAACTATTTTTTTTTTAAATTGCTCTCTAAGTGATTCTTAGAATTCTGTAGTATGGGCAGGAATACGGATATACACATACTCAAGCATGGAAACATATTTCTCATGGGGGTCATGTTCCTTCTTCTAGTGTTTTGAATAGGCAAAAGACCACCATGAGAAAGTGTCTTTTTGTACATACACGTACTGTTTATTAGTTGCCTATTAGTTGTTCTAAAAAAACATTTGGAAATGTTTGGAAATTATTTGCATTAATTTACATATGAATAAAAGACCTTAAACTCTCTGATATGCTCAGCATCTTGTTTCATGCCCAATACTAGTTCACAAGCATGGAAAGTTAAAACAGAGTTAGAGTTAGACTTATTATCTGCTTAAACCCAAAAATTAAAACATAGTTTTTCTTCCAAATGTGGCCTCCAGGTTAGGGTTTTGCCTTGTCTGTGTGACAAGAAATTTCCTTACCTACAAGAAAAGACAGAGAGAATAATTTTCAGAAAGAACGTAGCTGACATGAGAACAGTTCTAAGTTTTTTGCATGTCTATTGAGATATCTTTGTGCTGTCATATAAAATCGTAAAATATTAACTTGATTGTGATTATGGCTTCAATTTGTCCTTCATCCATGTTTTAGTATTTCAAAGATAAGTGACTTGAACTTCCTAAATCAATGCTAAAGTGGCTACACTGATAATACATCTCAGTAAAAGGGCTACTTTTGTGTTTTGGTGTAAAGGTGATTGGCAGATGGTGGTCTCTATCAAGGAAATTTTTACTTGTTTACGTAATATTTGCACACCTAGCTTCTACTGCTGATAATGTACCAACACCAGATGTAAAGTTTAAAGTAGAGATTGTGTGTCTGAGAGTAGTTCTTCTACATGAGCAAACTGACAATCCTGGAATTTCTGGAATATCACTCTGGTGTTGGTTGTATGATTCAGTGTGAAAAACTAATTATAAACCCAGGATTTTGCAGTTTCAGCCCATTAGTTTTAAATTCTATCACCTTTCTTTTTTCTGAGTTGTGCTGTCATGTAGTTGAATTGTTCTTATTGTGATCATCAATTTAAATGTTTCCTAATTTAATTCTTGGTTTAAACCTAATTCTTGGTTTATAGGCCAAGAATTAGTCACCATGACTATGGCAGTTTGTTTTATTTATGCTAAGCCCTACAGATACTGTCCACATGTGAGAAAGTACGTGACAAAAGCTTTACCCTTAGAAGATTCACCTGGCAATACCTATGCCTCTCTACTATCACAGGTCAAAATACACCAGGCCTAACTGCAATATTAAGCTCAAAATATGGCAGTTTGAGCTAATTTATCCAATTATAGTAGCTGTAGTTTTTCTCTACCATATTTGTAGGCTTTTATTTTAAACTAATCTCTCAGAGTTCTCCTGTACAAGAATAAGCTATGTTTCTGTGCACCCCAACAACATCACTATGTAAATAAATTCTAGCAAAGGAATACATGTTCACACTGAAATTTTCTTATTGATTATGTGTCAAATTAATAAATGTCTGCTGAAGATGTGAAATTTGATAAACTTATGTATATATGGAATATTCATTATTATAATAGCAGATATGTGTATATTTAATTTATAAATCTTAATTTATGATAGCCCTAAAAACTCATTAAAATGTAATTAATTTAAATTAACTTAGTTAGTTTACAATATTTTAGAAAAAAATAAAGGAGACAAATAGAGCTATTTCAGTAATATTTTTATGGCAGTATAGTACGTGACACTGTAATCAACCTTGTACAAGAGTTTAGGTTCAGAAGTCTGGAACATGATTTGGAAGATAATTCTAGGAGCCTGAAATTCAGGTAAAAGATGAAATATAAAAAGCCTTTTGGTCATGCAGTTAACTAAATTGAATTTTCACAGTCTTATAGTTCTTTCAGATACTTAGTGAGTCTAGTATCATTTCTTGTCATAGACCTTGTATTTAGAATCAAATAACTATCTAAAACAAATCAACTTTTCTTTTTAACCTTTTTCTAACAAAGTTGCAATGCAAAGCTTGAAATGATGAATCTTAAAAGGCCACAAGAAATAAAAAAATCCTCATCTGACTACTTTTTAAAGCAAATTATATGACTTTTTGATAAAATTGGAAGAATTATTTCTAAATACTGAGGTCTGACATTTATATTACAAATTCTATCTCTCTAATAACATCAAGAGATGACCTGCCAGACTTTTTTCTTTGTCAGAGACATAGAATTATTAATAATATTTGTGTAAAGCACAACAGGATTCTCAATGTGGTATTCTGATAATTACTTGACTGGTTTCTTGGAGATAATGTATTTTATAGCTCAGAGACTGTACCTATCTACTGGAAAATCCACAAACCTTTATGTATATTTCTCATATGATTATAGGAAGTAGCAATAGTTCAAATAAATGAATTAATTGTCCTATATATAGCTAAACTAAAAAGCAAAATCAGGATGACCATGAAATCATAGAATGGAAGGGACCTCAAGAGTCATCTAGCTCCAACCCTTCCTACCCCTGCCGTGAGCAATATTGCCACACACGGGATCAGGTTGCTCAGAGACCCATCCAGCCTGGTCCCACTGTCAGGAATGGGGTGTCCACGATGTCTCTGGGCAACTCATTGCAGCACCTTACCACCTTCACAGTAAAGAATTTCTTCCTATTATCTAATCTAAATATTTACTCTTTTAGTTTAAAACCATTCTTGTTTTCCTATTACTAGATTTTACTTGTGCAAAAAGTTTCTCTCTCTTTTTTTATAGGACCTTTAAGTAAAGAAATCTCCAATAGGGTCTCCCTGGAAGCATTTCCTCTCCTTACTGAAAACTCCTATTCTGTCAGCATTTCTTTGCAGCAGAGGTGTTCAAGCAATCTTCAAGGACTCCTCTGGACTCATACCAAGAAGCCCACATGTGCTGGGATCCCAGAGCTGTGTAGCTGCAGGTCTCTTCATAAAGAGCAGGCAGGCACAGTTTTCCAAGGATATTTCCTGGGAATCACAGCGAGGAACCTCAGAGAAAGAGAAAACAATTTTTATCTCTATTCTCTGCTCCTGTTTTGCACATGTAGAATGTGATAGGAAGATTGTTTACCTGAAGGGATTTGGTAATTGGATTCTAGTCATAGTTGTTTATATTAATTAGCCTATTAGGTCAAAGCTGTGTTCTAGCTGTCTGGAGACAGTCATGGGTTTTTCTTTAGTATATATCTTTGTATATTATAGTAATCTCTTCAGTATAGTTGTAATATAGTATTAATGTAATATAGTATAGTTTAATAAAGCAATTGTTCAGCCTTCTGAATCAATAGAGTTAGATGCCAATCATTCCCAGGCATTGGGGGCTCCCTGAATTTGATAGAGCTGGATGCAGTGTTCCAGATGTGGAACAGAAGGGCAGAATCCCCTCTGCTGACCTCCTCTGAGTGCAGCCCAGGATACAACTGCCTTTCTGGGCTGCCAGTGCACATTTTTGTCTCATGTCCAACTTTTCATCAATGAGAATTCCCAAGTGCTTTTCCCAATGTCTTCTTTTCCCAGCATCTCTGGCATTGCCCCAGCCCAGGTGGCAGTACCTTGGACTTGCTCTATCAGAACTTTGGGACATTCTTGTGGACACACTTCTCAATCTTGTCCAGGTTTCCCCCTGGCTGGCATCCCTTCCTTTTCTTTTGTCCCCTACATCTCTCAGTGTTTTGTCATCTCCAAATGACCTCACAGTTTGTGTAATTGATGAAGATATTAGCCAGCACAAGTTCAAGACAGAGTTCCTGAGAGACATCACTCATCACCTTGAGGGACACCTATCATCACCAGCTTCCAACTGGACACAGAGCCATCAACGACAAATCTCAGATTTTTCTGATACAGACTTCCTGTTTGAACCACCAAGGAAAAGGAGGTCTTAGATATTATAGGCAATCTAACCGTAGGAAAATTCTTCTTATACAGGATGCAGAGAAAAATGCAGAAGCAGACTGGGGTCAGATCTTTGTTGCTTTAAATGAAAATATTCAAAAGTTAAAGATGCTGTAATGATTCCTTACTAAACTAATATTTGCTGATGTCATTTCCTCTATAGCTTTATTCCACAGACAGAGCATTTGTATCATGACATACTGGCACACGGTATGTGGAGAGACTCCAAAAAGTAGCTGTTTCACTAAAAACTAAACAGGCAAGTATTTGCCTTGAGAACTGAGGCACCTCATCTAGGAAATGGTTCAACTCATCTAGGAAAACCAGTTCTCAACAAAGCATTTTTAAAGAAGAATACCTTTGTCTTTGAATTTCTGTGAAACAAATAAGTAAATTAAATAAGGAAAGTTAAAAGATTTTACTCATTTTCAAAAGGAAGAAATATCTGTGATCATTTAAATCTGAATAGCAGAAACAAGGACTGCCAGCAAATATAATCCATGTGCAAGCAGTGACTCTGCAAGCAGTGCATGAATGGTTTTTAGCCATTCAGAAACAGAAGTAAGCTAAATCCACTTCCCCAAAGGCTCATTAAAGTACATCTGTGCTCAGGGCAGTTCAGCAATTATGTGATAGGAATAACTTCTGTGATTATAATACATAATGGCCACTTTCAAACTTTTGGCATTAGAGTAGGAGCAAAAGCACAGCCAAGAGGAAGAAACTGGATGCACTGAAAAAAAAATCTCCTTTAGGTTATAAAATTTTACTGGCCAGTAATCACTAGGATAAGAAATCTAACTAGTGTGTGTTTGCATTTACTTCTAACATAATCAGTAATTACAATTTTGTTTTGATCTTATTTTCTCTTTCCTACCGCTCCCTATTTTCCATATCAGAATACAGCACCTCAAACCTTAATGTTCTGCATTCCTCTAAAGGATACATGAAAGATTATGTGATCTATTACAGAAAAAAAAAGCAACCAGCAATCCTGGGCAAATTATATTCAGTAGCTCCATTTACAATTGCTCTGATGGGAATCCAAAATTATCTTGAAGAGTGTGGATGATTCCTATTTTATCTTGGTTTTTCTTCTTTGCATTTCTCATTCAGTTTAGTACTTCAAGAGAGGAGGCAAACACAAATTGGTCCTAACCAGTTCATCAATCCTGTCCCTGCTGCTAATCACTCAATTACTGCATTTTGTAGAAATTACTTTCTAGTTTCAGATCTGTTGCTACCTCAGATTCTTACAGATTTCAGGGTTAGCAAGAGATTTCTGCTAACAAGTAATCTCTTTGCTGTAGGTGTTATGATATAATGTAGTTACCTTTAAAAGTAATTAAGCTTTTATATTTGTATACTAGTCATATTTATTTTTGTGCAATACACCAAGGAAAGATTTTGCATCTGGGAATTCCCTGACAACAGAAATACTGCAGAGAGACACCCAGAAAAACAGACATCAAACTCATTTGATTTTTTTTTTCTTTTAAAAATCACTGTCAGAAAGACCTGTCTTGTTACAGTATTTAGCCTGCTGTGGTAGGTTGGATCCTTACTCCACAGAACCTCACCCAACATGACATTTAAGTTAGAGAAAGCCCTCTGACCAGAGGCAGCCTTAATAATACCCAACATTGCTGAGCTTCAAAAGGGAAGAGTCCTTGCAGAGACTATTTAGTTAAAAGTTGTCTTCTGCAGGTTTTATATACAAGGAATCAATTAATCTCAGATGCTGTGACGCTATATTAATAGGTAAAATATTTTATACTGCTCCTCACCTGGCATTATTTCTTTGAATGTAGGGGGATATAAAGCAAAACAATTTAAAGAAAAAGCACTTTTTACTATTTTATATACTTTAATATAGTTTGATGACCTCTGCTAAAAGTTGGTTATACAATATGCAAATGTATAAAGTTTTTCTATGCCTTAAAGTAATTAAAAACAAAACCATGGCTGGTAAACCATATTAATCCCATTTTACAGCTGAGGAAACTCAGATTAAAGAAAATAAATTCCCAAAGTCACATGAAAAATTGTTAAACAGGCAGGAAGGAGATGTAAATCTGCATCTACAGTGCTCTGAAAGAGCACTATAAAACATGTCCTTCTCTGGTCAATCTTCAAGAAAGCCCATTGTCAGAATTTCCTTCTACAAAACAAACAATTTATAATTAAATAGTTGGACATAAGACTCTTAAATTGAAATGAAAACTTACACTGGAATATGGAAAGAAGTAATGACTGACATTTTGGTACCTTCTATGCTTTCTGGATAGACTTACTGAAAAGTTAAACTGACAATGCTGCCTATAACATCCTTCCATCCTGTTCTTCCTGTTGTTGTCTTGCTGAGTTCTTCAGCCATGATCTAACCTGAAAATCAGACTCCAAGTAGAAGCACATGCCTAAACATTAACAGCAAGTTAGTATTCATGAGGTCTTTTACTATCAACCAGCACTTTGCAGAAATCTCTGCTTGCTATTGCAGCATATTTGAGCAGCTACAAAGCACACACAGTAACAGGCCAAACTGTGGACTGTGTTCAGAAGAATGTGCTCCAGCTTATATCCTTGCTTGAAATATTGAACTATATGCAAACTAAACATTGCATGCAAGCACATATTTACATAAACATATGCATAACAAGCTTAAGAAACAGAGAGCTTGCTTGTCAACAATTAGCAAAGAGGTACAATCAATCTTGGTTAAATGTGGTGGAGTACATGGAAGCTAAGTGTGAGTGCAATTAAGTTGGGATCTATAAAGTGCCATGTTCTCACAGATTTCCTTCATCTGACTTCCACTGATTTCAGTGAGGTTGACATGTAATTGCCTTCTCCTAAAGCAAGCTACATAGTATAAGAATCTGAAAGAGAAACTTGTTTAATCAAAATAACATAAAATGATGGTTTGCATCAAGTACGGTCTCACTGAAAAAACAATGCAGTACACAATTAAGTAATTTCCTACCTGAGATAGCAGCTAATCGAGCCATCAATTTTAATTGAGTTTACATGTGTGACTAAAGTATAGTCATGTACTAAAGAATAGTTACATGCTTGAAAAAATCCTTTTCTGAGTTACACTGAAAGCAAATAACATTGTATGGGTTTATTTCCAGTAAGCAGATATAAATCCATTTAGCTTTGTTTTAGTTTAAGAGATGAAATCAAGTGTGTAATTTCTTTCCTAACTGTAGTGATATGTTCGTACTGAAATATTTAGGAGGAAATTTATCTGAATATGTTGAAAAAACCCAAAGAGATCAAAATTCAGTCTTGCATTTTGAAATTAATGAATCCCAAAGCTCTCAAAGTCCTAGTAAATAGCCATAAAATACATTAGTAAAATGGTTAAATTAGTGTGTGATCTATTTGATGACATAGCATATTGCAGCTAATGAAGAATCTGTTCTTTGTTTTGAATCCTCACAGAAAGAAGGCCAAGAGGGAAGAAATCAATAGTTTAATGAAATAAATTCTATGTTTATTGAACTGTTTTACTAGTCTTCTTATTTTACTGTTTTTCTATAATTATTACCAAGAATGATGAAAATGTGTACTGGTTTTGGCTGGGATATAATTAATTTTATTCACAGTAGTTGTTTTGGAGCTGTGTTTTGGATTTGCACTGGAAACAGGGATGTTTTTGCTACAGAGCAAGGCTTACTCAGAGCCAAGGCCTTTACTGTTCCTCATCTCACCCCACCAGCGAGAGGGCTGGGCATGCACAAGCAGCTGGGAGGGGACACAGTGAGGACAGCTGACCCCAAGTGACTCAAGAGATATCCTACACTGCAGGACATCATCCTCAGCATATAAAAGTGGGGGGAGGTTGGTGCAGGGTTACTGCCTGGGGACTAGCTGGCCATTAGGCAGCGGGCAAGCAACTGTTTTCATTTACATCCCTTTTTTTAATTTTATTTCTCTCTGTTGTTTTCTTTTAAATTAAATAACTAATTTTTATTACTACTATTATAATTATTAGCATCCTCATAATTATGTTCTATATCAGTTATTAAGCTGCTTTTATCTCAAATAATACATTTTTGCACTTTCACTCTTTTGTTTCTCTCCCCATAACTGGCTGGGAAGGAGTGAGACAATGGCCATGTGTGGATTAGCTGCTGGCTGGAGTTCAACAGTATAGAGAATATTAAAGAAAGAGATGTATTATATGGAAACCGAATAGGAATGGTTGTTTTTTTAAAAAAATCCTATACAGCCAGAGTAAACTTCTTACTAATAAAGTGGTAGAAGGACTCAGAAGAGGTTTTTTTTGCTTACAATTTTGAAAGAATTTCCTGCTATTTATTTTTGTTTAAAAAAAAGTGAAAGACCTATACATAATATTGGAAAAAAAAGTGGAAATTAAAAGTCTTTTTAAAATTTCTTGTCCCATGATGATACAGCTGAGCCAAGAATTTAAATATTTTTATATTGTATGGTAGAGATGTGGGGTGGAAAATAAATCCCTCCACCAAAGGGATTCTTAGCAACCGTGCAAATAAAAGTAAAGTGGGAATATCAAATTCCAAATCTTGAGAAAAAAGATGATGTTGGACAGCAACTTCTTCTTGAAGGTGCTCCCAGCATGTGACACCACAACAGAAAGTTTTGAAATTAAAATAAGTAAATAAAGCAAGCAAACACCTGTTTTCAAACAACACCACAGTGGGGAAGTAATTACATTAAATAGTAACTGTGGGCTCCAGACAAAGATGTATAGGAATAATCTCCGTTTCCTGTGCAACTGACATGGATTGCAGGGAGCAAGCAGACGGAGCTAAAGAAGTGAGTCACTTGAAAATGCCACACAGAGCAGGCTGTACCCTCACAGGGCCAATTATTAGAAGAGAGTTTATTGACCTTTTAGAGAAGCCAAATATTCCTTGAATTAAAGGTATTTTAGCCTTGTGTGTCACAGTACACCCAATGAATTTTTAGACCCACTTTTTCACTTTTTTCTCTATGGTAAGACAAGTCCCATGTCATGATTGCATGAAACTAGAGAATGGGAAACAATTTTCTTAGACAAAAGAAAGCTATAGAATGAAACTTTACATATATAAACTCTGCACATTTTATCTGGTAATTAATACAAAGTGTTAAAATCTGAGACAAATCATTATAAAATGTATGTTGCTTAGAAGCTGATAATGAGCAGTAGACTTTCTTTTGACAATGACCTAAACCAATATGAAACTGGCAAAACTCCATGATGCTATTACTACTTCTGTTGTAGCAGATTTTCTGATGTTTTTAATGTAGTAATTACCATTACTGACACTAATGGATTGTTTTATTACAAACACACATAAATAAATGGGCAGGGAAAGGGATGGGGAGTTTATTCTTGCTTTCACATATATTTAGTGTGCAGTGCAGTCCTGGATAATAAAAGATTCAGAATCCAAATAATAGGTATCCAGTGGACATATCCCTCAGAGCAACATGCTGCAGCAACAATAACCAATCTAGCTTGTGTAGAAGTATCCCAATAATGTATGCATAAACTACACATTGGGTTCTTGTAGACAAACCTAATCCCTTTATATTTATATTTATTTTGATACAGGAAGCAAAACATTTTTTAAAGTGTATAATCCCTAGCAACAAAATCTCTTGAAATGTAATACAATCAAATCAGAATATGTTATTTATTATCTTCTTTTAAGTCTGCATCTTATGTAGAACCAATTCAAGAATTATTGAATAAAAATTCAATGGGAAGATTCAGCATCAATTTGAAAACTTTAACATTACATTTTCCGACTGAAATATGAGAAGCATGAGGCTATGATTGACATCATAAGAATGAATTGCTTTTATATTACAGAACTCACAAGAATTATGTTCTTTTCACTTATATTTAGTGCTAGATGAAAAGGTCGCAACTGGTGATGACAATGTCCATAAAATATGAGTTATAGTCCAAAGTTTTCTTGTTCATCCATTCTCACATCTTCAGGATGGTATTCTCTGCACAGATGCAGGTGGCTGTACATATATCCTTGCCATAAAATGTCGGGAGATACATGATCAGTTCAACCAGAGTCGTGGGTTGACAGCACTCTGCCAATACAAAGCAGACATAAATGCCTGTCTGCTAGGCTGGTTTATATCCTAAAAGCTAATCTGTTTACTTGAAGGAAATCAACAGTTTTGGTTTCAGCTACAGAAGTCTTTTATAGAAAAGATGGGCTAAAAGTAAGATTTTTTACTTTAACATAATAAATCAATAATTAGTAAGTGATTTTACTTGTTTTAGAAAGTCTCTCTATATAATGTCTTCCTTTCTGTATACCAGATGGTTTGTGCTGCTGTTTGTTGTTGTTGTTGTTGTTGTTGCTGTTCTCACCAATGTTTTGCAAGCTTGATTTAACTTTGGAGTTTCAGAAAAATTTTAGTTAGTCCCTTCATACACATTTTTTCCTTTGATCCAGATGCCTAGTGATGTAAATAGATATAGTTCAATCCGAGCTAATAAAGCCCTGTGGATTTACTTCAGCTAAATGTCTGTCACTTAGGTTTTAGCAAGAGCTTATCATGAAATATTCCAAAACTGCACAGGGTGGAATATTCAAACATGAACAAAAACTGCTACAAGGCTTTCAACTATTACTAACTTTCAAAAGTTACTGCAAGGCAATAGTAGATTCTGTTCACTTAGAGCCTTCTCATGCTGTGAAGTAAAATTAATTAATTTGATGGAGATTCCTGGTGTTCCTTGCAATTGTAGTGCCAAAAAATGTGGATGTTTTCTGTACTACACCACAGCTAAATATGCCCATTTCTTTCCACCAGGTAAGTCATAATTTCTCTTTGCTTGAACGAACGTCACAGGTTAAACTTATGTGTAAAAGGGGATTGGAGTCGAATCACTGAACCTGTTGTCCATCTAATTCTTCTTTAACCAATCTTTTCTCTGAATCAGGGGCAGATGGACCATGCAGGAGGTTGATGGCAAACTCTCAGAGTCTGGAGCTTGGCATGTGTTGGAACCTGAACTGACATAATACATGAAAAAAACGTTAATTTGCATCATCCCAGTAGAGTACTCCTCCTGTTTTAGGTTAACACTCTGCCTCCACTTTCAGTGGGAGACCCACAAGAACTGTGGTGCTCTCTGGGATCCCTGGGAGTTTCTCTGTCCATCATCTGAAGATCAAGGGGATGGGTGGCCCCATTCTGCTAGCTGTGTGGTCTGGTTGAAATCAAAAAGCTTATGTTACTAAGCCATTTAGACAAGCACGTTGAAATCATCTGGCAAATACCTCTGCAGAAGAATAATTTTCACTCAATCTAAAGTTTTACAAAGAGAAATATTTATGTTATCAGACACATTTAGAGAGATTTCAAAAATCAGTAATGGGGGTCTGAAGTCTAATGTGGCATTGGTTTGAACTCAATGATCTTGAAGGTCTCTTCCAACAGATTCTGTGATTCTGTTGTTTTTATTTATATGTGATATCTTCAAGCCTATAATCAGTTTCTAAACTTTTTCTATTTTCTTCATTTTACAAAAGAAAGTTTCACAACGCTTTTTATAATTGGGGGAGTACCATGATATTTTTTCCAGAAAGATTGATTTATGTACTCAGAATCTGCAATTTTCCATTACTTGTCTTAAAGAAATGTCTTACCCATGATAGTCAAAACTGAAACAGGTAAGAATTCATGTACAATTGGAGAAAAACACTGAAAGATTTCAAAGTAAAACACCATAAAAATGCTTCAGGGATTCCAAAATTTTGTGAGTCATTTTAACCAAATACAGGACATGTAAAATAATCCCAATAGGGGAGATAAACTGTATAAATTCAACTTTACTTAAAGGGAAAAAAAGAAGTGAAGGCTTGCAAGAGTAACAATTTATTTATTTGCTTGAAATTCTGAAGTAGACAGTGTTCTCAGAAATTTATTTGCCAATTTGTCACTCTAGCACATGCTCAGTGTCACAGGCTTTTTCAGGAGTTTCTTTCTGAATGCAAATGTTTCAGCTCTCATTTATACCCCTGTCACTTCAACATCCTCACCTGGTGTAAAAGGCTTCTTATAAAAGGTAAGCAGATTATATTAACCTGTGCCTATATTAATCTAAAAATTTATTCAGTGACTGAATAAGGTTTTTAGGTTAATATTCATCTAAGGACCCCTCAGTATACTCTCTGTTTTACTTGGAAGACAAGTTATATTCAGGCAGGACATATAGACATGATAAAATGTGTATTTCTATGGCAGACATAGAAATCAAAAGATGTGAATATGTAGCAAATGCTGCCTGTGAGAGTCATGCAGATTCATCTGTAGTTCTAGCTCCATGTTCTGTGACTGAAGATGCAATAATTTGCCCTCTCTTCTACAAGCACCTGAGGTCTTTTAACTACAACTTTCTCAGGGGCCAATTGTGCTCATTTAATTCTCAGTTTATATTATATTCATTGTTCTTATTTCATAGTAAGCATTTTTGTTACTAAATACATATGTATTTATCAATCAGAGAATCAGAAATTACAAACACCATACATGGTGATCATGCTTACATATCATTGATCATAATCACACAAAACTGTCCTTAGCACTTAAAATCTCTTAAATCAGCTGTTTACATGCAGTTCCATGGAGCTAGTCCATGTGGTCAGGGCTGATGTGTGTGTCCTTGGTGGTCTCAGTCACAGAGATCAGGCTCATTCCCAGTCCTGGCTAGCTGGGTCCCAGACACGTGGAAGTCGGCCAATGTGATGCGCAACTACAAGGAGGATCGTAAGGAAGATCTGGGGGGAACTACAGGGCTGTCAGCCTGACCTTGGTGCCTGACAAGGTCGTGAAACAGATCATCTTGAGTGCCATCATGGGGCACACAGGACAAGCAAGGAGTTAGCTTGGGATTAGGAAAGGCAGCTCCTGCCTGACCTTGATCTCTCTTTATGGCCAGGTGGCTCACCTAGTGGCTGAAAGCAAGGCCTTGGGTGTTGTCTACCTGGAGCTCAGCAAAACCTTTGAAACCATATCCCACAGCATTTTCCTGGAAAAGCTGGCAGCCTTTTCCTGCAAAAGCTGTCTTGGACAGGAGCACTCTTAGCTGGGTTACAAACTGGCTGTACAGCCAGGCCCAGAGAGTAGAGGTGAATGGGCTGCAACCAGGTGGGTCCACTCACCAATGGTGTCTCCCAGGGATCAGCACTGGGATGAGTCATGTTTAATATCTTTATTGATGATCTGGGTGAGGGGATTGAGTGTACCATCTCTAGGTTCATGGATGACACCACGTTTTGTGGGAATGTGAATCTGCTGGAGGATTGGAATGTTCTTCAGAAGGTTCTAGAAAGGCTTCATCAATTGGCTATAGTTCAACAAAGCCAAATGCTGGGTTCTACACTTGGGTCACAACCACCCCATGCAGAGCTGCAGGCTGGGGGCAGAGTGGTTTGGATGCTACCAAGCAGAAAAAGACCCAGGGGAGCTGGCCGGTCAATGGTGGCTGAATATGAGCCAGGAGTGTGCCCAGCAGGCCAGTGGCCTGGCCTGAATCAGCAATAGTGTGGTCAGCAGGACAGGGCAGTGATTTTCCTTTTGTACTTGACACTGTTGAGGCCATACCTCAAGTTCTGCATCCAGTTCTGACAAAAAAACATTGATGTGCTGGAGCAAGTCCAGAGCTGGTGAAGGGTCTAAGGGTTCCTATGAAGAACAGCTGAGGGAGCACTAGTTTTGGCTAGAGAAAAGGAAGCTCAGGGGAGACCCTACCATTCCCTATAATTCCCTGAAAGGAAGGTGTAGACAGATGGGGGTCAATTTTTTCTTCCAGGCAGCTAGAGACGGAAGAAGAGGACACAGCTCCAACCTGTACCAGGGGATCTATATGGTTTTCTCTTGACCTGCTTATCTTAGTTTTGCTTCTTCCTTCCTATGCATTTCCTCCATATTTGCAGTTACTTGTGCTTATTTTTCTCTTCTTTCTAGTGTAAAGTTTGCTATTGCACTGTTTCTTATCACTGTTTCAGTGCAACTGTTCAAGTTATTTACTCTCAGTGGTAAAATTGCTCTCATAACTAGACACATGGTGTCTTTACAGGGCATTATACTATGCTACTGCAGTGTACATATTGCTATTTGCACTAGGATAACACTTTGCTTTCAAAGCAAGAGACTGTATTGATAATGGTGAGAAAGGTACTTACAGTTTTTAAGTTTCACAGGCCATATTTGTGTTGCTGTGTGAATGGCACAAAATGATGTTGTTTATGATTACCTAAAAAAAAATATTTATGAGTGCCATATAAATTTCATACAACAGTTCTTATTTTTCTTTTTTTGTTTTTGGCTGCTGAACTATACAGGTATTCTAGCTAAGGTATCCACAGACTAGCCTCCCCTATTCTTTTTCCTGTAATTTTATCTACACATTTTCATCTGCAGTAGAGATGCAGAAAATTAGTGTAGCAGATAATATACCAGTCCCATACCCCATTTCCATTTTAACATGATAATCCTGCATATTCATCCCTTTTGCCCCTGAAGAACCACATTGCACAGTTATGGAGATTTTAAGAACTTTCATCTGTTGCTCCAGAGTTCCTTTAAAAGTTGTTGCTGCTTGCTGTGAAAGAGTTTGAAAGAAAATGTGTTCTTAATGAATTTGTCAATTTTGGCCTAAATTCTTATGGTCAGCATCTGCTGTAGGTGTTGCCATCACAGTGAATGCTTGATGTCCAAGTACTTATCCTCTTGTCCAAGTTACTTATCCTCTTACTTATGGAAAAACTATAACATCCCTGCACACCCCTTCTTGTATCAATGCCATTGTGTTCTTGTATCTTTGCTGCTTTGTTTTTTTTTAATTTATAATTTATTTGTGGCAGATAAGAGTGACATTGCCCAATGTTCTGTCTCTGCTCTATGTGTCTTCGCAAACCAGTTTCTGATGCTTTTAAGAGAGCTACTATATAAAATAATAATGAAGTGCATGTTCATCTTAAGATTTTAAGTTCAATTCAGCAAGCATCTCAAAGAAATCTTGTGTAAGTGAAACTCTAATTTTCATTTGGATAATTATCAAAGTTGCATCACCTTTTCTCTCTGGTCATACTTATACAATTCTGTCATCTCAAATTTCTTTATTAATGATCAATCACGTAAGATTTTTTTTATATTGTGTTGCAGGACTCATGCAATGACTTGAATAAGTCTCATTCTGAAGACACGTATAAATAATTCTGAAGAAGATAATTTTACAAAATGGATACACTTCTAGAAGTATGAATGAGGCCCAGTTAGAATTAAAAATAAGTGTGAGATCAAGTTTCTTGTTTCTAACAAATTACCCTTGCAATTTTTCATCAAGTGAGTTTTATTAAGATAAAGCGGAGTGCATTCAGGTGGTTTAGGCAAATCTTCAGTAGTCCAAATCCAAAAAAAAAAAAAAAGACAAAGAGGATTAGAAACAGTATTCTATGGAGGAGGAGATGAAAAAATGGGGAGAGGGAATGTAAGATGTAATTCTTTATGCCCAGATGCATAGGGGCAATAACCATGAGAGAGGCTGCAGAGTGAAACAACAGCAAGAGCAAGTTCAGCCAGCACAGGAAGCACTCCTATGGCCATTGCTGCTTATATGCTTGAGTTCACATTTGAGGTTTTTCAAGGATTTGCATGTAAACAGCTGATTTAAGAGATCAGTGCTAAGGACAGTTTTGTGTGATTATGATCAATGATATGTAAGCATGATCACCACGTATGGTGTTTGTAATTTCTGATTCTCTGATTGATAAATACATATATATTTAGTAACAGAAATGCTTACTTTGAACCATGGGTTCAAACATATTAAAACATAGGTGACAGTAATTAAATCTCTTCAGTCCATTTCATTGCTTGCTCATCAGCTTCTCCCTTGGTGCATCCCCTATTCTTTCTTTCTGGTATTAAAGGAATGATGTAAATTAATTAGATGTTAAAACCCAACTCCCTACTTAGGGACTCAAAAGAAACTATCAAAATAGAAAAGCTAAGAATATGATTTCACATAAGGCTTATTCTTATCCTAAAATATGAAATAGATCTGGATTCTCTGTCAGTGACATCAGTATAATCAACAAATAACATTTCATAGTGACACAAAAGCTTTCACGCAGAAACAAGAATTATGTGAATCAAACTGTACAACTGTATGTGAAATATCCTTTATACCTGCTGACTGTTCACAGAGATGCACATCATCAAGGAAAATAATACAATAATATTTCTCCTTCTGAAAATTGCAAACAAAAAAAAATTAAATATTCTGCTTCTCTCTCTCTCCCTTACTGCTCTTCCTCCCCTTCCCTCCCCCTCTGCCTGAATTTAGAAGGATGGAGACTATCCAATCTAAATTATTATGGAAACAGTGGCACACACAAAACATTTGGTGATATTTGCAGAAAATGCCTGTGACATTTTCAGCTTGTTAAAATCAATGAAACAAGGAAAAACATTGCCAAACTGGGAGAAAATGAGTCCTTGAAGAACTGAACTCCTAAAATGTGATATAACGTCTCTATTTGTCTGTTACAATATGCTAACAAGGTAAAGCAATCTCCTTTGGGCTCTGACAAACAAGAGGTGTGTTATAAGAAATTTACTGAGCTGAAGATCAAGAAAGACCTACAGTTCATCCAATCTCCCACCCAATGTTTCAGAGACTTTCAATTTCCCTCCGTTACCCCTCTACTGACTCCATCACATTTTGTCCAAAGTATAATTCTGTAAGAGATTCCAGTTTGACCTGAATTTACAAGAAATGGAGTTCAATATTTCTTTTGATATTTTGTTTTCAAGGTTAATGATCTAAAAATTACTTTAAAAAAGTTGTTCTTCAAGTCTAATTTGAAAGGGTTACCTATGAAGTATGGCTTTTCTAGTTGATCAAGGTTCCTTACAAGCCCTGTATACTCTTTTATGAGGATAGTTATTCCTTTTCTAATACTTACCAACAAGTTTCATTTCAATACAAATGGACATATAGAAGTGTTTCAGCATACTGAGAGCTTTCAAGGCTTTTGCATCCCTTCTCTCTTTCCGTTTCTGTTAACATGCAGCTAACTGAACAACATTTCATTACACAGAATGCCTTGCTTGGAAGCAAGGTCTGTTCCTAAACTAGTGTTCTGCTTGTGGCACTTTTTGTCACAGCAGCTCATCTGGAGAACCTGCTGTGCTGCATATGAAGTAGACCCTTGGACTATTTTCAGACTCACCATTTTCTGTATACAGTCTCTGCTTCTACAGATATTGCACACTGCACACTCAAACAAAAGAAATTTTGTACATATGTAAATATTTTTTTTCACTAACTGTTTATTAGCCAGACTTAACTTTCTCCTTGAATACTAGAACTTTCTTGTTTATAATTCTGAAAAACCTTTCTGCCATACCATTTTTCTTCCTTCTGCATATTTATATTATCTTTTAAACAATTGATGAAAATTATTCAGGCATAGTATCAAGTTTTATAAAAACTCATATTTGGTCACCACCAGTCCCTCATAATACCTATCAACCCTTCACATTGTGCAAAAGGCTTGCTTTGCCGTGACTAGCTTCATGGCAATGAAGTATGTATCAGAGTATTTTTGCTATCTGCATATCTGAAAAGGATCTTGATGCAGAAAACACCCTTAACAGTTACCTAAAAAAACTTGTTGCAGCAGCATTTTGAAAAGCAAAATGCTAAAAGCAAGAACAATGAAACACTTCAAAAACAGAGGAAAAAAGAAATTAAACAACTGCAATAGAGGTATTTCACATGTTTCCAGAGACATCATCTCATAGTGTATTCCTTAAAGCCATAACCATTTCGTGAACATCACTATTCCGATTACCACTTTCAGGGATGCTCTAAATCCAATCTGAAAATGTTGCCATTCACATTTTGCATCATGAGTATATATATTCAGTCAGTTGTGCGGCCTGCAAATACATATTGAAAGTCAGATTTTTCTTTCCTCATTCCACATGAATTTGATTACAGTTTCAAATGTAACACACCTGATTTTATGCATATTTTGTCAATTTTTCAAACATTTATGGGAAATGTATTAAGTGTTCCTGAATAACTGTAGTTTTTTCTTTTTCACTAATTAATATGGTGGGACAGTATATGGATTTTAAATTATCTTTGAAGTAATAAATTTGCACTTTGGCCCATGTCCAGATGCCAGATTCCCCAGTACTGTAGAACCATAGATGGAGAATTTCTGAGCTGTCCTATAAAGTTTGTCTAAATAGGACAGTCGGTGACATTAATAACAAAAGTAACATTTCTTGATGCCATATCAGAGCTTACATATACAAAATAATGATTACCAAGTGTTAAAAGAAAGTTATTTTAACTTGACACCTTTTTTCTCTTAGACCTTTGATTTCCGATTATTTAATTTGTCAGAGTTTTGCTGCAAGCATTCTTTTTCAGCTTCTGAACCATTTTCCCATCAGTTTTTCTCTTACTACAGCCAGAGTCCCTACCTGGTTTACTATACTCTGGATGCTGGGATCACTGTCATCTTTATCTTTCAAAATTTTTGCTATTTAATCCAAATGCATTTATTGTATCTCTTTTTTACACTATTTTGCCATTATTTTAAAAAATTTTTATTTTAGTGATAATCTGGTAGATTGGAGCTCAGTTGAATGCCTGGTGTATAAGAAGCTGTAGATTCCATCTGTTACTCTATCTTCAAGAATGTTATTTTCTCTACTTTAATTGCATTCTCCAGAACTCACAAAAAGTCTGCTATGATTTTGGTACACTGTGAACAATATCTTTTTTTGGGTTTTTTTTATTAATACTGGTTAGTTTCCCCCCTACCCTCAAGTATCATGTATTTCTATACAAATGAGGTTTGTGAAGGAAGACAACTCTACAATGAAGACATATGTTCACAAAACTATGTGCTCACAAACATTAGTAATATATCTCTCAGGATGAACTTAAACAAATCTTTCACTTAGGAGTAGGACTCAACTGGGAGGACATCCAAGTTTCTAACAATGAAAGAGACTAAAAAATAAACCTGAATTCTCAACCAGAGGTAGACATCCAGACATCTGTGAGCACTGACTGCCCGTGAGCCGTGGCCTAAGACTGTGCAGTCGCCTTTGTGCGTTAATAACATCAATAAAATACCTGTGCCTCTCAGGGCTTTGTTTTCAACTTCACAGCAGATTTGCAGTCACGGGTACATCACAGCAGGAGCAGAGCTGATCTTCACCTTCTACCAAACCACAGGGTCTGATACAGGAGTGAGCTCTGTCCAGTCCGTATCTCTTGGGGATACAATATACTCGTAGGGGGTTTTGGGCCTTGCTTGTTTTTCAGTTTCAAAATAACTTCCATTAATTTAATCATTTTCCCCCATATTGATATTATTGATATTCCAATCAATTAATTTTTAAACCTTGGAGTTATTGCTATCATGTCCAGCAAGGCAGCTGCATGCTATAGTTGTAAGAACTTTTATCCCACTCCATTACACAGTTGTCACAAACCATCGTTAAAGTGTGGAAAGCCCACCCAAGGTGTCTCTCTCTGTCTTTAGGAGTAGAAATGTATCCACAAGTCCAGTTTATAATCTCTATGCCTTTTGGCTTTCCCAGGCTTTGGGAAACACTGTGAGAGAGAACAACACTACTACTACAACTAGTAAAATTGCCACAGAAATATAAGGATGCAGAAAAAAATGGAGCCATTAATATTTCAAAGCTTGATCAATGAAATTTGATTTACTTTTACCTTGTTGTTTCCTTTCCTTACTCTCCTTGCACCCTTGTTGTTCAAGGAGAAATCAGGAAGATGCAAGTTTACCATCAAGGTAACAGCAAACACAGAATTCCCAGTTCATTCTTTTGCATACTCAACACCTCTTTCATTCATAAATCATGGTGTACTTGCACTTGCACTGGAACAGAACTGGTTGTCTTTTTTCCATAACTGGATCATCTTTCAGCAGACATCAATTAACAAACACATTCTTTTTTTTTCATGAGAAACAGATACTCTGAAGCACAGCAGCCAATATATGCTCATCCTAAAACAATCTATAACAATATATTGGTGTTTATCTAATGTTTTTGTGTATGGTAATTTAATTTTTTATTAACATTAATGTGGAGAGAAGCCAATCAGACTGTGTCTTTATATTTTCTTATACAATAATTTGCTGCCGTTTTGGAATAATTATGTTGTCACTCAAGGCTCAGGATTCCTTGGTTTAAGTAATTTAATCACCATACCGTGGCTAATGATTCTGGAACAGAATTCACAGAACTTGAAGGTAGGAGAAATAGATATGTTGCTTTTGATATTTTTAATGACTTACTGCAAAATGTCCACTTTAACAGAGAGGAGCATGATGCATTCTGCTGCAGAGAATTTAGATCACTATGCAGATAACAGTAAAAAGAAAGACTTCAAAATGGGGAGAACAGGAAATTATGAGAGATTGTTATCAGACAGGGTTACTGTAGGGGATTTTGTGCATGTGGTACATATTCAACTTTTACATTATGTGTTTCTGAATAAAGTTCTTCATGTTTGAAAAAGAGACAAGTACCATCACAGTATTGTATGGCTCAGGTGAAACTGACAATGGAGAGATTAGAGATTTATCTACATTTGCCCAGTGGCCAGTGACAGCAAAACAGGATTTGTACTAAGAATCAGATGTTTTATACTATGCAGTCACTAGAATAAAACACTAAAAATATTGCTATTTTTGCAGACTTAATGGATTTTTGCTTCAAGTATTCTGACAGAAGCTGAGTTGAAACACATAAAGTCAATGCGGGTTTAATGCTGAAGATCGTTGGATAAAGTTCATTTTTTCAATATCAGCAAAATGTGCAGGTCTTTTACCAGGTTGCAGACAGCATTTGTCTGTCACCTTGCCTTTTATGAAACAGACAGATGGTTTAAGGATTTTTTTAAGAAGGTTTAAGCCATAGCAAATTCAAATCCATTGATAAATTTTGCAGAGGTGGTATACACATCTTGTCAAAATTGAAGCACTTAAGATAGCTAGACTATTGTCACTGATCTATAGCTAGAAAATTGTCACTGACAAGGTGAGGGCAAGATCTTGGTATTTTCTTCTGAGGTGATCCAAAGAGACTCCATCTAACTGCATTCAAGTGGATATCTTAGTTACACTATAAGGCCTGGAAGGGCAACAGTCAGTATTGATGTTTTCTCACTGTTATTAGCTTCTACCAGGAAGAAGCACATCTGAGGGAGCTTCAATAAAGTCAAGACAAAAATTAGCCTCTAAAATATGTCACGGGTCTGATTTATGCTACTCCAATCTTTTACATATGGCAATCAAGTGTAACTCCTTGTTCGCAACCATTAGCAGAAAAATCAATATTATAAATTGTGTTAGATATGTGATTTCCCCATTAGTTCTGGGCACTCCTTTGGTTATTTCACCATGGAAAGAAACAGTAAATTCCAAAAAAAAGTGTTCATTTAATGGACCTTCTATCACTCCTACCCATATATGTTCACCTAAGTCCCTTGCACTGAACATTTGGCATTTGGGAATGTATTCATCTGGCAACATTTTTTCAGATGACACCATCTTACTCCACTCCTAAATGTTAAATTTCTTCAGTTTTACTAAATGCAGCATTCTTCCAAGTGTCTTTCCTTCCTTGTCTTCAATGAGAAATAAATTACCTTCTTTCCATACCTCCCTCCTAATCTCCTAATCCTAGTTCTTTCAGTTTTTCTCTGTGTTTTCATCTAGTCCAATTTTTTTTTTAATTCAGATTTCTCACTGCCTCAGTAGTTTGGAAAGATCTACCGGTTAAACCTTAGTTTTAATTTAACTCATACTGTTTCAGTCAAACAGAAAATTAATTGAAGTCACTTTACTTACTTGCTTGTGGGCTGGGCTGTCTAAGTAGCCTTCATCCCCCGCCCAACTGTGCATCAAGCCTCACAATTTGGGAAGAATGTTGAGACAAAAATGAGTCTGATTTATACACTATGGAAATCTAGGAAAGCCCTAAGTTATTAATAATGTTGATAACTTGATTTCCTGATGACCAGAGAACAAATGTCACATCAATCTCCAAGAAGCACATAAAAGGGAACTCAGGAAATTACAGACTCATTGGTTTTATGGCAGTCCCTGGGAAAGTAATGAAATGTGTCCTTCTAAAAACGATTATAAACAAAACCAAAGACCTTGAAGGAGAAACACCAGCATGTATTTACACAAAGGCATTGTAGACCACCTTTTACAACAAAATAAGGAATACATGGACACAAGAACAGTACTGGATGCAATTTATCTGGACCCCAGCAAAGTGTTCCGTGCACTTCCCCACAGTCTTCACTGGACAAACCGTCAAATTACAGGTCAGATGTTTGGCCTAGGAGATGGGGGGTAAATTCATACATGATCTGGATGATGGAAATAAAAGCATCTTCAGTGAGTTTACTGATGACACTAAAGTGACTGGTGGGGTAGACATATCTGAAGGATGAATTATCTTACAGATAGACCTGGACAAGTTGGAAGGGTGGGCTAACAAAATTGTATGAAGTTTAGCAAAGACAAGTGAAGGATACTGATGCTGGGAAAAAGAAGGTAAAGAGTCCAGTACAAAGTAGGAGCTGTATGGCTGGAAAGCAGTATTCCTGAGCTGGACATGGACATCCTGATGAACAGCCAGCTGAATATTAGTCAGCAGCAAGCCACTGCAACAACAAAGGCTAGTCAGATCCTGGACTGCATCCAGAGGGACATTATAAGCAGAAATAGAGATGTATTCATCTCACTTCCCTCAGTGCTTGTCAGAATGCATCTGGAGCACTGTCTCCAGTTCTGGTCCTCATAATTCAGAGACATAGACAGGACTGTGGGTCCAAGGGGAGGCCATAAAGATAATCAGAAGCCTATAAAATATATTCTGTAAGGAAAGACTGAAGGAGGATGATCTCCCTAGAGCTTAGCAGACTCAGTGGAAGCTCAGCATAGTAATCCAGCATATGAGAGGCAGCTACAAAGACATCAAAGGCTCCCTCTTCACAAGGAACCATGTGGAGAAGACAAGATGCTATATGGTTTGTCCCGGGAGATGCTTCAACTCATCATAAAAAAGAAACTTTTTACGATAAGAACAATCATTCACTGAAAGAGCCTTCCAAGGTGGATTCCCTTCTGCTGGAAGTTTGCATGATGCAAATGCAAAGTGTACTAGAAAATGCTATCCATCCTTTCTTTCCCACAATCAGATGACCTTTTGAGATCTCTTCCAGTTTGGCCTGTTCTGTGATTCTATAATTGTACAAATTTTACCTGTTCCCTGAGAAAGAGCCTACATATTAGAGCTGCTTAAAGAGCATAAGTGAATGCTCATTCATAAGTGAATGCAGCAGAAGCACAGTTAAATTTTAAGAACAGGAATTATAAAGTGGAAAGTAATGATCATGGGCTGCCCCTCTGCTCTGCTCTGCTGAGAGCCCACCTGGAACCCTGCATCCAGCTCTGGGGTCCCAGCACAGGAAGGACACGGAAGATGAGGAAGACAAAAGGATCCAGAGGAGGGCCACAAAGGTATGACCAGAGGTACCAATAACCTCTCCTATGAAGACAGGCTGAGAAAGTTGAAGCTGAAAGGCTGAAAGTTTTGCCTGGAGAAGGTCCAGGGACACATCACTGTGGCCTGTCAGTATTTAAAGGAGGCCATAAAAAAGATGGAGAGTGACTTTTACATGGGCAGATAGTGATAAGACCAGGGGAAACAAGTTTAAACTATAAGAAGAGTTGTTTAGATGAGATGTTAGGAAGAAATTTATTGCTGGGAGGGTGGAGAGGCACTGGAACCTGTTGCCCAGAGAAGCTGTGTGGGCCCCATTCCTGGAAGTGTTCAAGGCCAGGCTGTATGGGGCAATTGCAGGGATTTTCAGACTAGATGATCTTTAAGGTCCTTTCCAACTCATGCCATTCAATGATTTTATGACACTATGCAAAATTCTTAAATTATATTATCACTACTGTGGTAATATAATCACAGACAAAAAAAGACTATACCAGAATTAGAGCTATGATCACTCTGGTGTGGTTTCTGTCCAGGAATTTAGAGAAGTTGATATTGCTTTCTTAAAGCAACATGTCCTGGAGCCTTGGTGTTATATTTCAATATTTAAGTGGTAAAAAAATACCCCAAAAAACGGGGCGAATAAACAAGGGAAAATGAACACCACCATCACCCCCCCTTAAACCCTAAAACAATGGAAAAACCAAAATCTACAAATAGTTTTGAAATTCATTCATTTCTAACCTATATGCACAAGGCAGCTGGTTGCACTAAGTGTAACTTACAAAACTCCTATTAAAAAATGAAAAATCAAACTAAGGGTCTAACCTTCCATCTTACTTTAAAAATAGACTTTCCAATCAAATTCATTGTTGGGACTTAGGTTTCTTTCCTTTTGTTCTCTTTTACTTGGGGATTTTTTTTCCCCATATGTTGCTAGGAAACATTAACAGCTATGTACTTAAGAAAAATAAAAGTAGTGGCCAAGCTTGGGGGGAAGGAAGGCATCTGGTTGCACTTGAGTGATGTCTGGGAGTTTTTCTCCAAGGGGCAGAGATACTGTGGGAATTGGGTGGGACTGGGCTCTGTTTGGTGTTAATGCCCTAGTCACTGTTGTTTGCTTTATTACACAAACCCATAATGAACTGTTATTCCTATTCTCATATCCTTTTGCCTGAGAACCCCTTAATTTCAAAATTATAAGAACTCAGAGGGAAGAGATTGATATTTTCCATTCCAAGGGAGGTTCCTTAGCAGACACCTGTCTTTCAAAGCAAGACATTCATCTTTCCATTTTCTTCTTTTTCTTTTAATATATAACCTTGATTTAAAATATTAATGGTTTGAAGCTTTTTACTGAGTACCTTACTTTGCTTGCATTGCTGCTCAATTTATTTCACAGTTAAAACGTAATTGTTCAGGATTTTCATATTCCCCTCCTTTTTCCTATTTTCTTTCTATTTCACTGAACCCTAATCTCAACATAATTAAAACAAATGTATGTCCTTCATATTTGTTCTGATGAGGTACAGAAAGCCATGAAATTATTCTGGAAAGAAAGACTTGGTACAGTAATTTTATGAAACAAATGGCAAAAAAATTCCTGCTTCTATGGAGAAAAATACTTCCTCCTTTACTATTTTATTCAGAATAGTTGAAATTCATCTCAAAACTGTTTCAAAGAACCAAACCAGATTAAAGCAAATGGAAATGTCTCCACAGATCAGGGAATTTGCTGCATTTAAGGAATAATTACTTTGCAAATGAAGAAATGCTCACATGTTTTTATCTCAGAATGTGTTATCTCACTTATCTCATAGGATTGTAGTTTTTTCTAATTCTAACTACGTTTTCTATAAAACTGCTGGTCCTCAATGAATAAACCAAAGAATTGGTGCTCTGAATCCACCTTCTTTCTATGACAGAAAGAGAATTTTCTTTTTCTTTTATTAAAGGTGCTGTAATCAGTTCTCCTGAAGAGACATAAATTTAGCATAGCAGTAACTTAAAGATCACAAAGAAAACTCCATTTTCTTTGACCTTTTCCTTAAATGCCATCACACAGCTCTTTTTACAGATATATTTCAAAAGCCAACATAATTCTTAGGAATTCTTAGGATTTCTCACAATACTTGGGGAAAATAACTTTCTTATGTAGCTGTTCATGATAGAATTTTATTATTATAGTTATTTTTATAATTATTGTAGTCATCTTTATGTGTCTTGTTATTTTACTACTATAGTTAATATAATATAAGGCAGTACTAATATAGAATTTTGTCATAGGAATGTAATATTATGTCACAAAACATGATCTAGTACTTGTAATGAGCAGTTAAATCAGTATGTGGAAAATCTGGCCATCCTTCCCTACTTTTTCCTTTCCCAGGGCTGAATGGGAACCCTCTAATCCCAAAACTGAAAGAAACCAGAGTAAAGAATTTTTTGTCAAGATAGATGTAAATTTTTTTCCTCTTTATACAATTTTTTTTCTCCTCTTCTCTTTGAATTATATGAAGATACTTTTCAAAAAGGAATGGGAAGATAAATAGTAGGAAACCATCTTAAGAGAGTCTGGAATTGAGGGAGGTTGAAGGCAAATAGTACCAATAAAAGATACAAGATGCTCAACTTCCTATTTTTTTCACTAGTAATTTGAACTTTTTAACTTCAAATTACTAGTGAAAAAAATAGGAAGTTGAGCATCTTGTATCTTTTAAAAATAAAAAATATAAATAGAGGGAGTGTGCTGCAATATGTAAAGTATGGGCAGTCAGTGGAAGGGTAAGAAAAAGAGAAGCAATGCTTTTGATTTTTTACTTATCATTCTTTCTCTTTTGTACTATGAATTTCTGTAAAATAAGACAGACAGACCCACACCTCTGAAATGTCAGGTGCAGCATTCTCTCAGCACTCATCCTGGATAATGTTGATTACCTTTAGGGGTTGACATAGGTTGTAAGGGGGCTCCCTTGGAGATGCTTTTCTCAAACACCTATGAGGAGATGCAATAAAAGCATATGACTCTTTAGTTGAAAGAACAACTTTTTCCGACTATTGTAACTCTTAAACTTATGGCTAAAATTCTTACCACAAAGAAGGATTATATTTAGAAAACAGAATAAAACAAATACAGTCTTGATTGCAGAGCCTGAGTTGGTTGCCTAAAGGTTTACATTAGCAAAGAAGCAGTAAGAAAAAAAGGTCAGATATGTCATGCTGTCTTTAACTGTTCTATTTGTCACAAGGAAGTATAGACATTTGTTTTGCACGAAGATCGAAAGCAATAGAAAATGTCTTATTCATGTGGAAAATGTTGTGCTGCTGAAAATACCCAAATGCTCTCAGCTTCTTTTTTGAGTGCTATTTGATATTTTTGGTAGCTGTAAACCACAGAATCTTTTCTAAGAACTACTGAATCAATTTACAACAGACACGATTTTTTAACCATTCTCCTTAATTCCATCAAAGACACATTCATATACCCTGTCCTTGTGCATGTTATAAAGATCTTCAATTTTCCAATGTCTTATCTGCACTTCAGCTGTCTATTCAATGTGTGTTTTAGACAAAGTATTTCAAGGAGACATTGACATACAGAATGGGTATGAAGTATTTGACATTAGTTCATTTTTTCTTTAGAATAGACCAAATTATTTATCTCAAAGTGCTCTGTACATATCAGTAAATTATAATAACACTGACAATACTTTCATATACCTCTATTTTACACACAGTTAAGCTTATTTAGAGGAAATGTTATGCAACTAACCTTTGTTATGAAGCATGTCACCTGCCAAAACTGAAAGTGGAATGTAATCATTCTTCTGGCTCACAAGTGCTTTCTCTCGTTCTTTCTTTCCTTTGTTTATTTTGTTCTGTTGATTTCTTTATTTCAGCATGTCTTTTTCTTCCCTCTCTTCTCTAAATCCAAGTAGTTCAGAGAGTGAGTAATTGAGGGGAATGGCAGAAAGCAAGGAGGAAAATCCAAGAGGACTTCTTAGACATGAGGATGACAATCCTGTATGCTCAGATATAAATACAGTATTTGCAATGTTGACAAGCAGAGTACAATAATTTTGGTATACTAAATAAAAGGCCAGTGTTTTTTAGTGAAAGAGGAGTTAGTTGTGGTTTTTAAAAACTATTTCTGGGTTTTTTTTCTTGTTTTTTTTTTTTCTTTAACTGATTTAAGAACTAAACTTCTACTTTAAACTTTCCCTTTTGTTTATATACACCAACTGTTTTTGGGCCTGAAGAGTAAATAAAAGAATTTTAAATGCATCTTAATTAGATAATTCTGTGGCTGATCCCTAGATATAAATATGTTGCTCTAGTAACAGCAACAATAAAGCTGAAATCCCATTAGAAATTACAATATGTCAAGTAAATATTTTTAAAGAAAAGAAAGTTTAATTTTGTTTCATAAAACATGACGGGCCTTGATAAATGATTTCAATATATTAGAACAGTTTCTCAGGATTAAGAAAATTAGTTCAAAGACTTCTGTCTAGAACAATATAATTTACTTTAATTATAGTTAATTTTTAATTATGTTAAAACATCTTGGCTTAAGGCATAACAAATCATTTAATGGGGAATAGACCCTTCAACAAATCTTTAACACTGATAACACATGCTACGTGTTTTCCATCTGATGTTTTGCAATTATGTTAACTGTGATAGAATCTTAAAGTTGAGGTCCTGAAATAAAGATTTGGAGAAGGTTACAAAATAGATATGTCATAGAAAGAAGTGTTCTGGGAAGAATAACACGTATCCCAAACTTCATTCATGAAGGATAAAAAAATCTTTCAACTTAGCCTGAGATTGGGATTTTAAATACTTTATCAAATCCAGTTCTCAAATGCCACTCTTCACTTTACAGATCTGCACCTTTCAGTCCCTGTTCTGAAAAAATTAAAATGAAAATACCTACTGATATGAAGAGCTAACAAGTCTGAGCTCTACCTTTGGCTAACAAAATAAAAGGCTGTGTTTAAGGTCAGGGAATAGATGAAGAGCAATCTCCACTGTGAGATACTTCTGGTATTCTCTGTCATAATCTGTCTTTGAACATGTACATAGGCTTGATCTGGACTACCCAAACATCATGATGAAAAGATAATTCCAGAATGAATTTAGAGACCATGCATGTGAACTTTACTATACATGACTTGAACTAAATTTAGGGAATGTAGGAAATCCAGAGATTTTTTTCTTCTGATGACAGAACCGACAATCACATCTGCCAAAACATATATGTGTGTGTGTGTGTGTGTCTCTGTGTGTATGTGTGTGTGTGTCTATATGAAAGAGATAAACTAGGAGTGGACATTGTCTTTCAGATAGCAAGGGCTGTTGCATGACATATCTATTTTCAGCTCTCCCATAATTGCTGTCTGTCTTTAGTTATTCTCAGACCTACATTTTGTCTGACAGTCTCTCTTCAGAAATTTGAGTCTGAAATGACAAAGGAATGTATTTCTAGGAGGTGTGAAGAGTTCATCTTGGCCAGAGTAACCAGGGGATGTCAGAACAGGAGCTTTTCACTTCATTTAGAAGTGATCATGACAAAGGACATTTACAGGACCATCCAGGAGAATAAGTTTTGCTCTTAGGTGGAGAGAATGTGCTCCAGTGGAGTCCTTACTGCAAGAAGGCAACTTCATATTTCTCATGTATGACAAAGATACTTTTAGGGCCCTTCAACCTAGTAACTTGGTTTGTCTCAGTTTGAGGAAAATCTCAAACAAGAGACAAAGCAGAAAGACGGGAGTAATTTGTCAGCCTCTGTCATTTTCTCAAAGGTAGTATAACTTACTGGGGAATTATATAACCAGAAGTAAAGTTTCTTACACATCAGAAATAGATAGGCACTGAATGATGAATGGGATGCTAGTAGGTATTTATGGCTCTTCATAGTCTATTTAATGTGAAAAGGTCTAAAGGAGGTGAAATTCCAGCTACATCTTCTGACAATCAGATGAAACACAGGTTCAAAATATTTTATTTTCTATTAGGCCAAGCAGTCACCTGACTTTGTATCCAATGCAAAGGGTCTCAGGATAGCAAAAGAACATCACTTCTCAGTAATTCATTATTCTCATCTGTTCAGATATATATAAAACCCTTCTCAAAATGGCTTACCTCCCCTTGGCAGACACATTCAACCAGAAGAGCCTACAAACATTGCATAGGTATGATTTCAAAAAACTTGAAGCTGCAGAGGAATTCTTATTGGCACTTTCTGCATGGAATCTTGAAAAAATTTTTTGTGTAATTTTAGACTAACATTTTTGCAGAGACGTCAGAAGCTGGCACAATCTCTTCAGTTGGGTTTAGATCACTGCCAATTATTCTACATCTGTGACAACTCACTCCACAGTGACTCAGATGCTTTGTCCACTACCCTACTCCTGGGCTAAGTCACCCTCTAGGCTAGGATGTAAGAAGGAATATTTGGAAAGCAGACTATCTTCCAGAACACACTGAAGGTATTTTCAGCAACATTAATGTTCAGTTTAACACAACCACTCCCACAATGTCCCGTTCAGCTTCCTTCTTGTTTACAAGTATTTGACTTCAGCTCTCATTTATTTTGTTTTGAAGCAAACATCATGTCTGCAGGGTTAGCTGTTTCTCTGCACTGTCAGCTGATGGCCAGACACATTGAGACTCTTTCTAAAACTCTAAATCTACCTGTCCTGCCTGTGATGTAAAGCCAGAAACATCACTGACGCAATCAGCAGGTAGATGTGCCAATACATCATAAATAAATACTGTGAAGCTCTTCTGCTGTAAGATGTGGTATTGTGCATAATCTCAGCACTCTGATACACTTTGACTGAAAAAGCCCATTTTCTCAGGCAAACTATAAGGTTTTTAAAAAGACAATAAAAGTGCCTGAAAATTTTGATAAGAATTCCTCTTTTGGTGTGTCATTAAAGCAGAGGCACATTGCCTTTCATGTAGTTCTCAGTCAGGAACCTCATTTCTTTCAGCAGTCTGTTAAATGCTGTATTAATATTTTCTGATATGCTGAAGTCCTGGGTTTTGGCTTTCTAGTGAACACAGGGTTGATAATATAGACAAGTTTTAGTTATTGCTGAGCAGGGATTATACAGAGCCAAAGTCTTTTCTGCTTCCCAGATTGACAAGCTAGTGAGGATGGTTGGATGCATGGGAAGCTGGGAGCAGACACAGCTAGGACAGGTGATCCCCAACCATCCAAAGGGTTATTCCAAAATGTATGACATTGACTTGGGGAGAGGAGAGAAGAACTGGGGAATGTTTGGAGTTAGGGAGCTTGCCATTACAACTAACTATTATGCATGATGGAACACGGTTTTCCTGGAGATGGCTGAACACTTACCAGTCAATGGGAAGTGGTAAACGAATTTAATATTTTACTATTTTTACATTTACCTTTTTTATTATTATTTTTCTTATGTGTCCAGCTTTTGGTGTCTCTAATAAATGGTCTTTGGCTCAAGTTACAAATTTTCTCATTTTACTCTTCAGACTCTTTCCTTGGTCCTGCTGGTGGGGAGAAGGTCTATGGGTTTTGGTTTCTGGATGAGGTGAAACTACAACACATTTCCTTTTCCATGACAGCCCCACGGAGACTTCTGACTACCTAACAAGTGAAAGGCTTCACCTGCCTTGCAGAGAAGGCTTTGGCATTCATGGTTGGTTTAGGGAATTTGAGGCTACACTGTCACATGGAAGACTCCAGTGCCAGGATCACAGGTCCTGCAGCTCCATCCCTGACTCCTAGCTTCTTTTGTATTCATCCCAGCTATGGTGATATGACACAAAGAGAATTTTACCCAAGAAACAACAGATGTTGCAAGAAAGAGGAAATCTGGGGAAGTCTTGAACTTGCTGTCAGAAAAAGGAATTCCTAGTACAAATGGAAATTAATTTGCTGAAAGGCAATGTTCGTGGTTTTGCTGTACATCCCATCTCTATTCCTTTGTCTGGGAATATCCCAAAAGTGTATTCTGCCCAGAACAGAAGCTACTTTTCAGTGAGAAAAGCTGAAAATCCTGGATGCATCTGCTGAGAACTCATCCAACTATTTTTAATGCAGCATTTCTAGGGAAGTAGGTAGATGATCTGCAACATTAAGACATAGTTAAAATCAAGAATTTTAGGGGACATCCATTTCCTAGTTAAAGTATTTGTTATGTTTCAAGTTTACTGAGAATTTATTTGGTAGAAACTGTATAGGCAACTGCTATGTAAGTCATTGTAAGAGAAACTGGGAAATCCTCAGTTCCTTTTTATCCTCTAATTTCACTGATTTATTAATAATTAATAATCTCCAGAATTTTTATCACAACCTTCAATCAAAGAATTCAAAATTGAGCTGCAAACACTAATTGAGTTTCAGGGTACCCATAAAACAGAACCTAGAGTAATCAAAATTTAAATTCTGTACTTGTATAAACATTGTATGTGAACTGACAGGACAAGGAAAAGCTTGTGTCACTTCCCTGTTTTTTCTTTTGTGTCGAAAAGTTGAAATTTAGCCATGACAAGGCATCATATGTTTTATTATTAGAAAAAACAATATGACACAGTTGAATAATAGTTGTGCTAATATTGTATCTAATTGTTGTGTTACTGTGATAGCTTAGCTTCCAAGACTACAGTGGCTGTTATTCAGGAATTTAATGCCAGAGTCCTTTTTAAATAATCATGTGGTAGCCTGTCAAACATCTGCTTGTGGATACCTTTTATTATCTCTGCAAGTGCAGCATCTAACTCAAAAGAGAGCAGCTGTCAATAAGAAACTTAAGAGCATGAAACATGGACAACATGAAAAAAGCAATCCCTAGAATGAAAGAGGTTCAAAAAGCCCAGGAGAGCCCTTCAGGAAAAGAGTAACTTATTGACATAATAAGAAAGTTACTGAGGGGAAAGTTTTGAGAGCAAAAGATAATGGCAGAGATGGCTAGGAGAAGAAAAGAGGTTATAAAATGAATGTTTGAAGTTTTATCTGTAAGTATTCAGGAAAATGGTTTCTGCTCAAAACAGAGAAGAATTTTTACTGTGAAAAATCTTGAGAAAAGAAAATTGAGTTTTGGCTCTCAATTGCTAGAATATGAGCTTCTTTACATATGTGATACATATATGTTATTTCCTTCAATTTGCAATAAAATTTCCAGTGTTCCAGTGTCCCATCTTTTTATAGTAACAATACTGTTTTATATTTGAAAGTATTGGTGTGTCAAGTACATTCAGATCTACTTATCTTTAAATTTTTTAAAGTCTTTTCTTTCTTCTTTTCTTTTCTTTTCTTTTCTTTTCTTTTCTTTTCTTTTCTTTTCTTTTCTTTTCTTTTCTTTTCTTTTCTTTTCTTTTCTTTTCTTTTCTTTTCTTTTCTTTTCTCTTTTCTTTTTCTTTTCTTGTTTTCTTGATTTCTTCAGGAGAAATCTCTAAGAAATTTCCTGTAAGGTTTTGGCCACCTTTTTTGATCTAATCTTGAGGTACCAAGAGAACAAGTTACAGTGACACAAGGTGCTCTCATAGGTATGGATAGGGTTCACCCATCACTTAAGCATTTGAAGTGCATTCACTCTTTTATAATTATCTTTCTTTTTTAACTAATGCCTTGTTAAAATGACATCTCAAATTAAATCCTTTTTTACTAACATAGGTGAAATAAGTGCCTCTTCTGTAACTACTTTTCAAATATTTTGATAATAATAAAATTTGAAAATATTGGTTTTCTTTCCTTTAAAAACATGAATAGCAAATGCTTTCTTTCCAAGAGGGGTTAAAACAGACAAGCTTTGATGAAACAAACTTTACTACAGCAGCCCTTTGAAAGGCAGAAATGGAATGAAAAGCACAAAATAATACTCTGAGCATGAAACCTGGAGCCATTAGGTGCATAAAACAAGAAAGAAATTGTGTTAATCATAGTTAACACATCTTTATAAAACAATAACAAGATCATGTTATTTTAATAATTTGTCATAGTCATGAAGCATAGAGTTTTAGGAGTATGCTTTCTGTGTTTTAGTGGTAGATTTTAGCACCACTTTTAAAGAAACTTAACTAATTGTTCATGCACCTGTTTGAAATATAGTCCTCTTTATGAAGTACCACGTAGCCACAGGTGAAGCTGTAGCTGAGAAGCAGATTGTTTTGTGCTCCCTCTTTAGAAGCACCCCTGTAGGGAGATCAGCTGTGAATCAAGTAGTTTAATGTTTTACTTCTCTCATTTGCTGAGAGCTCTAAATGCCATTGTTGAAACAAGGAGAGAAGATAAAAGCCAGATGAATGTCTTTGTACCACATCTGTAAATAATACTTATTCATATTATACATACACATTATATAAAATTTATTATGTGTACAGACAATATTCATTCCCAAGTCCATAGTGATATATGACAGAAGTAGGAACAAACCCAATATATGTGTTTCCTGAGAAGAAATTCAGATCATCAGGACATTTTGACTCCTTCAATAAAAAAGCTGACCAAACCAGTCTTGGTTTGGAAAAGTAATATTTTACCAGTTTATATGTTTGGATGTGAAGGTTTTAAAATAACTTATGCATTAGTTTAAATATGCAGACAACTAACACAATTTTTTTGGTTCTCATAAATACACCTGGCATGCAAGGAACCAGTACTACTAAGTCTTTCCTATATAGATGCAAAGAAATGTGAATAGGAGAGGGAATATATAAGAGGACAAGTTATTCTGAATGCTGGCATGCTTTTGATTTTTATAGCCACGTGAAAATGAATCTGACATGGTTTATTGCAACACAGTGATGGAACTGCATTTCAGGGAACAGCAAAATCTTTCACTTGCTGTCATGCTGTTACAGCTGAGTACTATTAGAAAAATGAGTGTAAAAGGAAGTTAAAGTCACCTTTCCCAAATCTATTAGTATAAAGAAGTGTAAGTTTGTATTCTGCAATGATGAAGAAGAAGATTCATTAATGTCATATTTTCTTGCATCTAACTCCTCAAGTAAATGACATTGTAATGGCAATAGTATATTTCCAAGGTAATTTTACCAACACAGAACTGAAAATTCAGAAAAATTTGCACCAAATGTGGTTTAAAATGTGCAAATTTTCCAAGTCTTATGTCCATTAAAACTACCTTGTACATGCTTGCAAATGCTTTTTAAATTTCTTCTAGAATTTTTTTTTAATATACTTAACAGGAGTTCTGGCTCTGTGGTAACACTGGAATCAAGTAAGTCTTGTGCCTCATGACTAGTTCATTATGAGTTTGCTTAAAGAATACTTTAGGATATGCAAACTGTAGCCCTTGCTCTCTGTAACCCCTAGAATAGTGTCACTATGGGTTTAGGTGCTATATACTAAGCATTGAAGCTTCACTACAGTGCAAAGAATGGGTGGAACAGATGCAGGAAAAGTATTTCAACATACTGTCAAAAGACACTGTACACCAAACAAAGATGTGGTAGAGACATATATGTGGGCTCTGATTGTGTTATATCACACAATATGGGCTTTGCAGGTAAGAGGTCTTGGTTACTTCTGATTTATACTTTGTATAAAAGTAATTAGATGCAAAAAAACTGCTCTAAATGCAGTAGTGATTTCCTGTATGCAAACAAATAAGCAACAACAGAAACAACAAAAAGACAAAATAGGAAATAGTTTCTCTGTGTGACAGCCCTGAAACTGTAGAGAAAATTAAAACAATAAATTAAAGCCTTAATAAGAATTTCACATTTTATTAATTTTTCAAGGGTTGTCTAGATCCTTAACAACAGCAGCAATGAAAACAAGTCTAGGTCTGGATAAAGAGTGATGGATTTTTATATACTGATTTTATATGTATGAGCTAAACCATTAATTGCCTCAAGTACTGTGGTTGGGAACATTTATTTTTTCAACTGGTAAGAAGGGAGTGCCCAAGGAAAGAAGTTTCTTTCAAAATCACCATCTAGTGTTTTTGGTTTACCTGTTTCTTTACAAACTCTAATTTTGTATGAGTTCAAATAGATTTTTGCAGTTGCAACTCATAAATATTTCCCACAGTGTGGAAACCTTACTGAGATGTGTTTACTCCTGACTGCTTTCCTGCTTCTTTGTCAGAATTCATGCCAGTGCTCGGATACATCTATTTGAGGTACCAAGATGTGATTTTTTAGGTACATGGAATAGTCAGCTTCAAGAGTAGATCTACCTGGCAATAGAAATAGTACCGTGGATTTTGTGGGCTGAAGTACCTTATAGTTTTCAAAGTAAGGTGTTTAAAGGAAGGCTCCAGTTTAGCTCTTCTCCTCTTCTCCCCACTTCAAATGGCAAGAAAATAGCAGAAAAAGGAGGGTTGGAGCATGCAAGAGTCATGTAAATGTAATTGACTGTATTAGTCTGCAGGTCAGCTTTGATTAATGGGATCCTCCACACTAAAATGCATTAATCAGTTTATTGTGTGTTAAAGAATGAAATCCTCCACTAGGAAACTTATCACTCTTTGTTGAAGAATATTAAACCCCATAGAGTGTTGGCTTTCCTATGCTCTGTATTGGGTTCTTATATATGTATTGGACATAATGGTGGAGAAAGATTGATTGTAAGAAATGAAAAAAAATTGGCAGTCAAGGGTAAGTTTCAGTTGGTTCTGGTTGTTGTTAGCACTCATACATCCATAGGTGCCAAAAGTAATTGAGAATTTAACTTTCAACTGAAAAGAGAGAAGACAGTGAAAAATGCATTTCTAGGTATCTGTCAATACTCTAAACTCTGTACCTCATCACATTTAATTTCGTCATGAAAATATATTCAGAAGAACAGGCTTTGTTTTTTTTGAAAGAAATGTTTTCATAAAAGTTTAGTCAAATACATCTTTTAGTTAGTTATATTGTTCCTGTCCTCCTGATGTGATTTACATTATGAAGACTAGGATTTTCTACTGAAAGGCACTAGTCCTGGAATTAAATAAGTTATCACATAGCTTCATGTTGTGTTCAGACCCCAAATCATAAAACACAGAGAATAGGAGTCTTTACTATGTAGCACAAAATGAAAGACAATAGATAAGTCTTTTTCTCTAGTACTCTTGGAAATTCTCTCACTGCATCAGGGTCTGCACTATATAACTATTTATATGGTTTCTTTATAAGTGGTTAATTTCTAAACACATAGCTTTGAAGCTATCATGGAAAGATACTTTGGTTTACACTGGGGAAAATATGTTTTAACCTCTTTTTTATTTCTTTCTTAAGCTGTAACAGTAGACATATCGTTGTGTGAACATTCATGGCTGAGGTCCAATTTTCCTACCTCAGAAGGAGTACAAAGGATGTGAAGGTTCTACACAGGATAACAAGTGAACAGCTATCAAGGACATTCTCACACATATTCAAGATTAACTTGCTCTGTCACTCAATACACATGAGGAAAAGCAGGGATTATTATAGAAGACCTTTTAATTTGTATGTCCTTTTTCAAATATTAATAAATAGCAGATCTTTCAGATAAAACTACAGAAGCTCAGTGATGAATAGATAAAAATTCATTTGCTCACTAGCAAATTCATTTTCTCACCCTTTCAAGAATTAGAAGTTAAGCTTGGGAAAAAAATTTAAAATTTCATGTTCCTTGTTAAAATTTGAAAATCTGGCTGAAATTTTAGATTTCATATTTTTAAAAATCTCAGCAGTTTTTGATTGTTTTCCATATAAAAAACTTCCATACCTTAGACTGACAATCATGTCTTGCTGGCAAAAAGTCGTATTAGCTTGAAGGGACCTCAGGTACCTTGGATATGGGTACACAGTGTTTCAAGTACTTCTCTATGGAAAAGTCGCTATAAGATTTTTCACATCTTTCTAATTGACAAGAATAGTCTTGGACTGACTGTGAAGCAGCTTCAGTTGTGTCGTATATTTGAAATCTGTCAAAATCTCTTGCCTAGCTTAATAAAAACTAATTACTCTCTAATACCACCAGAGCAGCAGAGATGTTTTCTACTAAAAAATTAAGTAATTGTTATTATTTGTTTCACCAGAACTGAGGTATTGGCAGAAAATACAATCAGCTCTGTATGAGAAGATTCATAAAAGACTGGCATAGCATCACACACATGAAAAGAAATTTGCCGTCAGAAAGTTGTGGGTCTAATTTCAAAACTGACAGCTTGTGTTGAACAGATTTTATCATATTAAGTGTTAGATAAACACTGTGAAAAAGACCCATAAAAGAACTGCTAATTTTTTCTTCAAACTTTTGTAAATCTCTATCCAGCAATCTTCATAGAGGTAGTTGTTTTACAAACACTTCCATGTGAGCTTTTCTCTTTAATACATTCATAGAGTTTTCACTAATACTGAATATTAGTTCTTCAGTATCATTTTGTCATTGTACTTCACCTGACTTGTCAGGCTTGCTCTATATGCACTTGTGAGGGTGATGAAAGATGGTTGGGTCTTTGTGTTTGTGTCTGGTCCCTCTTCCCACTCCCACAGTCTCTGATGGGCAATGTGGTTTGTGCTAGGGCAGAAACAGCAGGCTGATATTGCTGGAGGAACCGCCCAGATGCTTACACAATTACTGCATTCTGGAGATAGAGAAGCTGAGGAGATTTCAATTGACTTTGGTGCACATAAATCTGCAAAGGGGTATAAAAGGCTGGTGGAAATTGAGTCAACCATGAAAACCCATGTGTCAGAGGATGCAGATGCTTTCTTAGTCAATCTCCACCCTGATAAGGACACCTGCAGTGTGCGTCCAGTCCAAACACAGAACTTTTGTCACTTTTGCATAGGTGAGTAAAAAGTGGTAAGACCCAGTCAAAAATGAAGATAAAATGCTAAAGTAGCTCCATGGGTGCTTCTTTTCTTCCTTTGTAATAATGAAATCTGCAGGGCCAAATAATGCAAACTTGTATGCTTCTAGATGAACCTGCTTGTATTATAATCCTTTAGACAAAGATTGTTGAAGAAATCTTAGACTAAGTGAACCCAGGCACAGTTAGGCTTCTCAGAAGTTTAGAGAACAAGGGGGTCTTACTGAACTCTGTGACTCAACAGCGGAGATTAGGACCTGATGGTACTATAACACATTGTAACAATAGACATAATAGTTAGATTCCGAATTGACAATATTTAGATTCTGTTTTAGCAATAAATCAAATTATAATCATCCACATAGTCACTGTGTCTGGCTTTCTGCACCTGTCTGTACCTTACCTATAGGTAGGGCTCAGGATGACAGCTCCCTATGCTTCAATATTTGGTGGGGCCAACAAATACTTAAAGAGGTAGAGAACTATAAAAACTTTTCTGCAAATTATTCAAGAGCTTTCTAAAGTATTTAGGCTAGGAAGAGAGGAATCACAGAATAATTTCCAAGAACAAAAAAAAATGAGCCAAGATATGTTATTTTGTTTTGGGTAAAAAAGTAAAATTACTTATTTTGTAGCTGCTTTCATTTCCAGGTTAAACAGCTGCATAAAATGAGCTAACACTGAAAGCTTCATTCTTGTCATTTAGCAGGAAAAAAGTCAGTGAGTTTTCCGGGTTTTCTAAATGGGTTTAGGCATGTTATTCATGGGTGTCTGAATTGATTTCCAACTCAATTCAAATATTATCTCTGTTTCCATTATTGTCTCACACAATGAGCGAGAAATCATAATCCTATATTAGTCCAAATGAAGTGGAATAATATGGATGTATGAAAAAAAAATAGAGTAGGGTTATTTTTTAGAAAAATACCTTGTAAGGAGCAAATGTGTGGGCAATATAAGTTATGTCTCAGGTATGTTCACATACAGATTTATGTTAGTACTAGATGGCATCTACCAATGGGCTTGACTCTTTGCAAAGAGTGGAGGCAGAGGAACACTTCAGTGTCAGTTTCTCTAGTTTTTATTTTTTCACATTTAAAATTTGGCCTTACTACTCATATCCTCTAAATTAAAGATAGGATTTACAATGTAAGAGAAAGAGAAAAGAGGGGAAAATGTGAAATAATACATAGTATAAGTCTTAATTCACTCATAAACCTTTAGATAAAAATGTGTGTAAGGATAGTTAACTCATGATAGTTAACATGTCTTTGTCTTATATAGCTGACACTATTAATCTCAGCTGGAGAACCTCTCCAGAAATTATATTCAGAACACTAAATTACACTTCTCTGACTATTAAGAGAAGGAGCTTTTATCTGTTTCTTCAGCATACATTTTAAAAGATATATTTGGTACATACAAGCATAGATATTTTATTAGGTCACATCAAAAGCAAACTAGATTAGGAATATCTGGGTTTCAAACAACATTTAGCTCTGCCCATATCTTTGCAGAAGAGAACACAATCTGTGGTGTATTGCCCTTGAACACGTCTTGACTGGATGCCAGGTACTCACCAAACCCATTCTTATCGTCTTTCCTCCTGTAGGGTCCAAACAGCTTGTTCAATGAGACTTTTAAAAGAGCTTATGGATGTCCACGTAAATTCTGAGTTAGATGCAAAGGAGAAATATCAGGAAGATTTTCCGAAGAGGTCAAAACGACAAAAATAACTTTATTGGCTGCTTTAGAAAATCAGAATTCTGGCAAAAGTTTAGTGCCACATTCAATCAACAAAAAACACTTGTCAAGGCATTAAATTGGCCCATTTAACTTAGCAAACTATAAGACCACTCAAATTTAAGTTAAAAATTACAAGAGGGAATTAGAAGAAGAAAGAGAAAGAAAGAGAGATGGAAAAGATGTGGAAAAGCACACATAGAGCTACTAACTCATGGATTCCAGCAGTTTTCAGATAGAGATTTCAAGAGGAAATAGGTTGAAGACATCTAATTGCCTTGTGTTTGGCCTTAAATAACCCTTGGCTTTCCTGGGCCCTTACTTCAGGTAGGATTTCTGGTCATTTAGTCGCTTAGGATCTGGACTGGGTTTTCAGGGGTGGGGTGTGGAGAATTGCCTCTGGTGTGCCAGGGATTGGCAGCTGCTGTGAGGATACTGGCTCTAAGGATGGGGGATGCACCAGAGCACAACCCCACACACATGCATCCCAAAATGTCTCAAAACATCTTTGCAATCTCTCACAGCTCCTTAGCTGGGCAGGGGAGATAAAGATAAGGAAAGATGAATTAAGATGAGAACAGAGAAAGATTACTCATCAATTACTGCCATGGGCAAGAAAGACTTGACTCAGGAGAAATTACTTTAGTTTTTTATCAATCAAATCAGAACAGGATAAAGAGAAATAAGTCCAAATCTTAAAAGTCTCTTCTCCCCACACCTCAATTCTTCTCAGAATCAACTTCACAATTTTCTCTTCCTCCTTCCCTACAATAGTGCAGGGAGATGAGAAATGGGAACTGCATCAGTTCATCCCAAATTGTCTCTATTACTCCTTCCTCCACCAGGCAGGGACTCCTCACACACTTCACTTCCAACATCGGGTCCTTCCCATGGGATGCAAATCTTCATTAACTTTTTCATCGTGGGTACCCATGGGCTCACAAGTCCAGCCAGCAAATCTGTTCCCGCAAAAACTCCTCTCTCCACGGTGCTACAGGTCTTCCAGAAGCCTCCTGCAGCATGTGATTCCCACATAGTCACAGCCTCCTGCCAGGTGTATCCACCTGCTGCAGCACGGGGACATCTACAGCCTGCAAGTGGGTCTCTACTCCACCATAGACCTCCATTGGCTGCAGTCCACACGCTGTCTCATCATGATCTGCACCACAGGCTGCAGGGGAATCTTGGTTTAGTGCCTGAAGCACCTCTTCCTCCTCTTTCTCTGCTGGTCTTTGTGCCTGCAGGATTGCTGCTCTCTCACATGCTCTCACTTCTCTTTTTCCTGGTTAAAATAGTCATTTGACAGTAATCGTTCCCTTAAACTTGTTATTCCAGAGGTGCTACCACCAAGTCTGATGGACTCAGTTTTGGCCAGGGGCAAGTCTGACTTGGAGCCATATGGCACTGAATATTTTGGACATGGATGAAGCTTCTAGCAGCTTCTCACAGAAACCACCCCTGTTGTTGCAGTGTAAATTCACAATCTTGCAATGCAAATTCAATGTACTATAATTTCTCCAGAAGTGAAGTATTCAGATTCAGACTACAACACAAAAGCGTTCTTTTATTAGAAAAAAGCTTTTCCCTTCACATTTGCCCAAAGTGGTCTCCAGTTCTCTGAATGAGGCTTTTGCATGATTAGTGGAAAAAGCTGATGCAGCTTCTTTTAAGTGAGCCTTTAAGGCAAAAGAGGATAGCAGAGATCAAACCAAACCACAAACTCATGGTAGCTAGATGTTTGCTTATTTACATACCCATAACTTCTTAAGCAAATAGGTTGGCACTTCATTATTATATTATATGACTGAAAATAAGCTGAATATTTAGCCGAATAATCTAGCCCAGCTCCAGGAACATTTCACGTTACCACCTGAGACTCATTCTTCATGCAAAGAGTGTGCAATGCTGAAGAAGAAATAAAGTTAACAAATGCAGTTAGTATCTCTTCTTGCTCAGAAGATGCCCCTGAGGCAAAATGCTGGTCCTTTTATACTTGACAGGAATTTTGCTATTGATTTCAATGAGTCCCATGTTTACATGTAATTTAGCCAGCTTTATTATATACGTTTCCTAGAAGGCACCATTGGCATTTTTGAGAGTTCTCTGCATTAATTTAATTTGTACACCTATACTAATTGTTTACAGAATAAAAAAAATAAATAAAGAGAAAACCTAGTAAACAAACTTAGTCTACTTTGTCCTTCTAAATGCAGTCTTCTGCTACACTAAAGTTTTGGTTAAATTACTAGTACCGTGTAGTGCATTTGACAATAGTCGGACTTTTCATGCTCTCAAAACAGTGACTGTTTAAACATTGAATTTATGTACTTAAAAGGAAACTTGATGGTAGGTGTTAATTTTTTTCCCTTAAAATTGCTTACATGAAGTGCACAGCTGCAAAATGTTAGTATTTGCTAATGACCTTCTTGTACTTCCATAGGTTTTCAAAATTTACTTTTTTTACTTTTTTTTTTTTTGACTGATGCCTCCCTGTCTACAATCTTTTTTTGGGGAGTTGTAGAGACATAAGGTCCTGAGACTCTTTTTACTCTAGGCTAAACAACTCCAGTTCCCTCAGAGGTCATAGTCTCCAGACCCTTCACCTGCCTTGTTACTCTTCTCTGGACCTTCTCTGGCACCTCAATGTATTTCTTGTAGTAAGTGATCCAAAACTCAGCACTGAACAAGATTCTGCCTCACCTGTGCCAAGCACAGAGGAACAATCACTACCTGCTCCTACTGGCCACACTATTTCTGATACAACCCAGGATGCCTTGGGTCTGCTTGTCCACCTTGGCACGTGCTCATGTTCAGCTACTGTCAACCAGCACTCCCAGGGCTTTTCTTGAGGGACAGCTTTCCAGTCACTCTTCCCCAGCCTGCAATGCTGTGGGGGACTGTTGTGACCCAGCTGCAAGAAACTCACTTCATCTTGTTGAACCTCATGGAATTGGCCTCTATACATCAATGTAGCCTGTCTACACCCTTTTAAAGAACCTTCCTAACCCCCAACAGATCAACATTCCCACCGAAATGGTGTCATCTGCAAACTAACAAATCTCTTTGTCCAGATCATTGATAAAGCATTAAACAGGACTGGGGAGCGTTACTTGTGACCAGCCACCAGCGGGGCCTGGCCATCCAGCCAGCTTCTACCCAGTCAATGCAACACCCTTCCAAGCTGTGACAAACAAATTTCTCCAGCAGAATGCTGTGGGAAATTATATCAAAGGCTTTACTAATGAAAAATGCACAGCCTTTCCCACATCCATTTAGTGGGTCACCTTGTCATAAAGAGATCAGGTTGGACAGGCAGGACCTGCCTTTTCTAAACCTGTGTTGGCAGGGCCCGATCTCCTAGTTGTCCAGCATGTGTCCAGCTGTGTGATCACAGTCAAGATTATCTGTTCCATAGCCTTTGGCAGCACTAAGGTTAGGCTGATGGGTCTGTAGTTCCTTGCATACTCCTTCCAACAATTTTTATGGGTGGGCGTCACATTGGCCAGCCCACAGTTACCTGGGTCCTCCCCAACTCCCGGGATGGCTTATAAATCCTGCAAAGTGGCTCAATGAGCTCTCTTGACAGGTGCCTCTATATCCTTGGGTGAATCCCACACAGCCCTATAGACCTGGGCCTGTCCAAGTGGTGCAGCAGAGTGTTAAATAATCCTCTTGTGTTTTTCATACAGGCCATCAGTTGACAGCCTCAGCAACACTTCCAAGCTAGATGAAATATCATCCTCAATTATTTTTGAGCTACACATGCAGATCATCATAGCACTTGTGCAAGGGCCTCTGGGAAGGCAGAATAGTCACAGAGGAGACGCACTTGTTCCAACAGGTGGAAATATTTTGCCACTGACTCCTATCCCTTAAGTCAGTCCCTGTCCCAGGAGAGCAAGGGTGCAATTCCAGTAGTCCCTTTACTGAACTCCCATCATCTGCATGTTGATTTATAATCATACAATATCCTTATGGATATTGGAAGGCATCCATGAAGATCATTTTTAGGGGGACACAGTATGGGTAACGTAGAATTTAATCTTAGCCCCCAACGAGCTGCAGCTGGACCCTATTACTAAAGATTAGGAGCCGGCCGGATGATAGCAGGCAACACCTGTAGCCAATAAGAACTAGTGGCATAAAAGATTGGATTGGGGGGTAGAGAAGTCTGATGGCTGCTGCAAGGACCAAGAACAGTCAGTGCTTAGAGGAGATGCCTGTGAGAAACTTCAAGGAGGGAAGAAAGCCTGAGGCTATGGAATCCTTGCACCATAATGATAAGAGAACTGTTGTAATACATAAGACAACAATCATTGAAGTGAATCCCTGACTCCAAGTTGGGTAATCTAAAACTAAATTGTATATCTAAGAGCATTGCTTATTTGCATCTTGAATACCCACAGAATTGGAGTGATAATAGTTTCTTTGGGGGACCTCGCTCCACTGCTGAATCATTCTCTTTGGGAAGAACTTAGTAGTTGCCTTAAGTCATTTCTTCATGTCATATCACTGATGTGAGAGATAAATGATCAGCACATCTCCACGAAGTTGTGTTAATCAACATTGAGGTTAGTTTATATTTTGCATTAAATTATTGACAAGGCAAAGTCAATAGAAAGTTCCTTGAAGTTATCCATGAAGTAATTTTAAATCCAGGAAAAAACATAGCAAACAAATAAGGAGAGATGTTTCTGAAAATTTACACCACTGTAGCTGAATGTAGAAAAAGTAGAGATGGGGATTTAAAATTGAAGGGAAGAAGATGTATCATTATCTACCTTGCAAAGACATGGATCAACAAAATAAAAAAAAAAACAAAAAACAACTGCCTCCAGAGACCTGGTTTAAAAATGTATAATAAGTACAAAATTGTCTTCTATGGCTTCCCCATGTACCTAGTTAAATACAAAACAAAGAAACATCAAAACCAATAAAAGACATAATTACTTAACATGACTGTCAGGAAGAAGAGAGTTATCAGTAGCAGGGTAGCAGAATAGGAAGAATATGGCGGGGGAAAATTGAAGTATATTGGCACCTGTCTGCAGTGTGTTGAGCTCTAATTCGTGCTATTAGTTTCTCATTTCTGGGAGTCAGACATCCAGTACACAATTGTGATTTACAAAACCTGTAAAGCTGTTGCACAGGAATAGGAGAGGACCTGTGGTGACTCCTGCTGAGAATTGCCTGTGGCCAGCAGGGACAGTGGGCAGACATCTGGCTGCTTGCCTGTGAAACAAAAGCTGCTGTGTTGGGTTACTGTGGCTGTTCACTATAGGTGAGATTGCTGTGGCACCACCTTGAAGTTAGAATGTCAGGGACCTTCTGATAATGGCTCCTGGGTGCCTTTTACTGAGCCCTACAACCTTAGCCAGTGGATGGCAGTACCAATTTTCACTGCTATGCAAAGAGAATAGGTTAAAATTCTTTTGCACTGGGTTCTTCAGACCACAAACTATGGTAGAAAAAATTATGCTATTTTTAAAGATGCTATAGCAATATGCCTTATCATTAAATTTCATTGAAGAAACCCCAAAGTGGACAGCACTTTGTTTTTTACATTCTGGCATTAGAAATTACTCTGAAAGTGAAGGAAAGCTTTTGCTATATTTTCACTATATGACCATTGTCACTTGGTCCAAAGGAGAGCTAGGATCTGCTTAAATTGTCTTGCCTTCAAGCAAAAGTTTGGGTGTGGATGCATCTGTTGCTATGGCAAACTGCAGGTCAGGGGAAAGTACTTAAATGGTAACTTACTTTGGAGAGTTGAAAAGGAATTGCTAACTTGTTTGTTAGAGGACTATCTATAATGATTCAGGGTCTGAGGGGATCAAGTGCAGGATTTGATGCATTATAATTAGAGAAAGACTGAAATAGATTTATAGAATTTATTTTTTTTTTAAGATGCAAATGTGCATAATCATAAAAGAAGTTTCTAACCTTATATAAGCGTTAAGCCAAGAAAGAAGGATATATGTATCACAATCTGAAAATGGACATCTCCAAAGTGACACATGGAGAACTTTGGCCTGGAACTTTATAGTAATAACTAGTTCAAGAAAATACTTATCCTGCAGGGAAGCCAGAAATTATAATTGGAATAAGATGTATTGTTTCAGGTGAATGCACTGCATGTACAGAATAAGTATACTAACTCAGCTGACCTGAAGATTGAAAACAATTCAGTTATTCTATAGCTGTCCAGTATGTCACATAACCAATAAGTGGCAGAGTTTTTCGTTTTTTGGGGGGAGTGGGGTTGGGTTTTTTTTTCCTTTTTTTTTCAGTTTTAATATTATTTTTATGCACAGGAGGCTGGATCATGCTGGGAAGTGAATGTTTCAATAACTAAATTATAATTTCATTTCTACCGAATATGTCTCTTCAAATGATTTTATGCTCTCCTCCAGGCATTGCATCTGGATCCACTAGGAATTCCACAAATAAGTGTTTGTTTTACACAATACTGCTTCTTCCCTGCTGTCTTCCACTTCTGGACCCACTAGGAATTCCACATTGGGTATTTCTTTGACACAATCTCTTTCTCTTCCAGCTGTGTCAGTCATTTTCATCCTCTTGCCATAAGATTTGAGATGGAGAAGACATGGGTAGAAAAACCAGACTGTAAAAGCTTCTGAATTGGCTCACCTCAGAAACACACAAAGAAATAATTTCCAGGTAACTTTAGTCAAAAACTATAATTTTCCATATATTTTCAAGGTACAGTGACCACAGGAAAAATTCTTCAACGGGTACATACAGGCAATTAACTTTACAGGAAATACCAAAAAGTACTGCCACAGCACTCATGCTAAGTCAATCAAATCAAAAGGCAAAATTGGAATACTTCTAAAGCTTATGCTTAAAAGAAAAAAGGCTAGTCATTAAACCAAGAGTGAAACCTGTGTAAGGCAATAGGCATATTTGTGATGGCTTTTGTTTTATGAGGTTTGATACAACTATGATGAAGGCATGATGAGGTGGATTTAGTAGTTATTTACTGCGGATATTTTTTGTCAGATTTGTGTTATCATACTGCCATGCAATACTGCCCTATTCTGTGTTTTTGTGGGGAAATGAGTCTTGCTGTCAGAGGCATTCACACGCTATGAAGCATTTTCTAACTAAAATCATGGGTTTGGAGACTCCTCACCTGTCTCTTACACTGCTAATTGTTGCAATTCATCTTTGCATTTCAGAATGAATTGTTCAACATAAGCATAATTTGGAATCCTATGTTCTTGCTCTGACAAGAGTATTTTCTACTTACTCTGATGGCATATTTTCTTGCATAGTCTGTTAGGCAGTGCTCACTGGTTGAGGGAACTGCATTTGAAATGCACAAGTGGAGCTCTGTACAAGCAAGGATCCACCTACATCGGAAAATCTAGTAAAATAATTTGTGGATTATTATTTCTTTCAATCATTATGAGACACAGAAATATAACAAGGTGAACTAAATAGCTCCTTCCTTAAATAACCAGTTTAATGATAAAAATGTAGAATTAAATTAGGAAACTAATTCCATATCTAGCAGTAGTTTAACTATTCCTCTGTCAAAAGTAGATTATAACTTTCTCTACAAAGATGTTTTAAAAGAGATTAATCTTTTAAGATTAACCAAGGGTAAAGATTCTATTTAAGAATTACACCACAAAGGACTTAATGAGAGCGGAAGAGCTTTGCAAACACTACAAGAAAAAATATGCATTTGTGATTTCAAATCCTAGTAAATATATTCTTGAATATCTTGTCACAATGTCAAAAGTAGAAAACCTTCAAGTTGTGGAAAAATACTTATAAAGATGGAAGAATAGCACCCTTTCTTAAACTAAAACAAGCCAAGCAATTTCGTGAAGGTGATGAGAAAATGAAAGGATGACAGTCATAGATACTTTAAATTGGGCAAGCCATGACAAAAATATGTTTTCCTCTTTTCCAGAAGAAAAGAAAATAAAATGTTCAGCAACAAACAAGCAGCAGCATGCTTTGATCCCATCACTCAACCTACAGTACAGCTCTTTCCTGCTCATCTCTGCCAGCAAGCCACTAACAACAGCAATCAGACTGAACAAACAGAAGCTGAGAGGAACATCAAGAAAAAGCAGCCTTCTACTTCAGCAACACAGAGATGAATTTTGCAATATTGGTGATAGCAAATGAGATTGTTTTTATTATCATCACTTTTATTTGATACTGAATTGTTCATAGTATACTGATGGCTTATCCTGTTAGTAAACTGCCTTTGATTTACTTCTGTGGATGGGGAGGCTTATGCTAAACTTGGCAAACAGAAAAATTACAAGATTCATTTCAATGCAATATTCATGGTATTTATTTATGTCTCAAGGTTTGTCCTTTAAATATTCCTTCTGAGAAACTAGGATGGATCATGTCTTTCAGCCTTAAAGACTTAAAAATTGTGCTGCTAATTCTGAGCCTCTATTGATTCTGGGAACAAGGTTTTTGAATTTTTCCAAAAGCCAGTGCATTAAAATAGTGCATGCTCTATTGAAGTCTTCCACACAGGAAGACACTAGAAATATTATAACTAAATTATTCTGTGCCGAGGATCATTTATTTATTTGTTTATTAAATAAGAAAATAAAAAAAATAAAGTCATTATTAAGATTAAGGACCACCTTTGTTTATTTTTCTACTTTTTTTCTTTTAGCCACATTATCTGCTAAAGTGTGATGGAGGTCTTGTTGCACAAGTCTTTCCCTAGATCATTAAAATGCAGCTTTCAATGTTTTTCTTTCTTTAAATTATGAATTATGTTTGGTCTTTTAAGATAAAAATGCTTTCTTGCCAGATTGCCACATTTCCTAGATCATGCTGATGTTACATTACAGTGAACTGATATAAGTCCATGGAAAGAAAATAGCTGTCTGGTACCTAGAACAATACTCTTAGCATAAGAACAATAAAAACCAACAACATTTAATTACAATTTGATAGTTCTAGGTACTGCACCTGACCTGTGATCTTTTGCAGGTTACCAATAAAAAGCAATGCTTTTACCTTGCGTGCTTTAGGTTAGATTCTTCAGATGATTGCCCCTGAGTAAAAACAATATGTTGATAAATGGTCAGACTCAAAACTAGCATAGCTGAAAGCAAGAACATTAAAATAACATGGGTGGCTTCATTTTCTTTGGCAGGCATAATGTCTTCTGTTACCAATAGTATGCATCTAAGTTACTATCTAGTGTTGCCCTAAAAAGATGTTTCTGAATTGCTCTCTGCTTTAAGATTCTTTTTTAGGCATCTATGTAAAATTTAAAATTCATGCCACTCATTTTCTCAATGCTTTTGTAGGCTACGTACAGATTACTGAAACCTTAAATGTCATAAAGGAAGAACTTAATTATTTGCTCTACTGTTTAAACTGACTGAGTAGTAAGGCTTGTGCATGTTATTGCAGTCACGTCCAAGGAAGCCATTCTCATTATTTTCTAAAGCACACAAAGATAAAGGAAAGCTAGAATACAACCAATTAAACATACCTGATAATAATAAATTTGCTTTTGAATATCTATAAGTAGCTTTGGTTTCTCTGCCCCCATTAATAGTTTATTTTCTGGTCAGGTGCATTATTGATTGTTCTTCACTGAAACTATTTTTTCCTCATTAGCTTTCCAAACTTTCTTGCCTCAATTTTTGTTAGATACAAAAGCTGAGCAGATTATGTGAGACTTGTTGCTTAGCAACAGTCCTATTCCTAAAACGATAGTGGCGGAGCACTTGATGTCATCTTCTCATGAAAGTCAGATATTTGTCCATTTACGCCACAGTGCTTCAAGTCTTCTCCCTCTCTTTCCCTTCCCTTCTCAATTAAAAATGAAAGTCTAATTATTAGTGAACTCACAGTTTATATAATGCACTTGCAACTTAGATGCTCTTTATATTTGGTGCATCTCTGCTTTTCCATGGGAAAATAAGTGCTTATATTTCATCTTCCTACAGTGCAGGAAGAAGAACATAAAAGTGCTGTCAGCAAAGTTAATGGAAGGATGGGAGAAGGGAGAAGAGAAAAGAAGAGGAATGTTTGGAGGACAGCAAACCCCATCCTTTTTAATACCCTTCAAATAATTTTATCCTTCAAAGAAGATTTTTGACCCTTCTAGGATGCCTGGCCCCTTAAGTCCTACAGAACTGAAGAGTGTGGAGGTCTGCAGAAAAATAAATACACTCTTTAGCTGAGAAAAGTTAACATTTTTTTGTTTGTTGGTTTGTTATTTTTTTTAAGAGCCAGGAATTCATTCTTAATGAATCTTCATCTCTTTACAAAACCAGTTAATTTACATTCCTGCTATAATTGCCCACAAATAAAAATCCTTCTATATTAGTAAAATTAACATGCCGCTTAGGGGATGAATGTACAGACTGTACAGAACAGATGACACGTCCTACAGGAGAACTATTTGAACAAACACTGAGAGAATATGAACAACAAGAAAACTAAATAGATATAGAAGAGTGATATGTTGTAATCACACAGCCTGTTGCTCACTCCAGTGGGACCAGAGACAAGAAAACTCACAGACTGAATTAAAGACAGTTTAATAGTGGAAAAAAACCCTGCATGCACAAGGAGAGCAAAACAAGGATTCAGTCACTACTTCCCATGGGCAGACGAATTCAGCCATCTCAAGAAAATCCAGGATCCACTGCATTTTATGTTTGCTTAGGAAGACGAACAACATCACTTGTGTCCCCTTTTCTCTCTGCCTTCTCCAACTTTATATGCTGAGCATTATGGCATGGCATCATTATATGGTGTGAGATATTTGCATCAGCTGGGGTCACCTGCCCGAGCTCTAGACCTTCACCAGCTTCTCAAAGATATAAAGCTGGGGGAAGAAGAAGGAGGGGATGGATATTCAGGGTGATGGTGCTCTTCTGCCCAAGTTAACTAAGAATGATTGGAATGTTGCTTTCCTAAGGATGCCCACAGGAAGGGGGAAATTAAATCCTTGGTTTTCTTTGCTTGTATGCAAAACTTTTAATATTAAAGTGTCTGTATCTCACCCCATGGGATTTTACCTTTAGGATTCTCTCACCCATTATGCTGGGCAGAGTCAGTAAGTGTCTTTGTGGGGCTTAGTTGCCAGCTGGGCTTAAACAATGATGGAACTGCAGAGTAAGGGACATCTTTGAAAAGCAGAAGCAGCTTTACTGCAGATGAACCTCCACCAGAAATTTTCTGGTTTAAAGAGAGAAAATACTGGCTCCAATATTTCCAGTAGAATCCAGTAGAATCCAATAGAATCCAGGATTTGTAAAAACTCTTTCAATTAGTGGTTTTTCTAGTGGATTGATGAGAAGCTCTTTTTATGGAAAGTTTGGTTTACTGAGTAAAGGAGGATGGAATTACCAGTGTGACATAGATGTTGCACTTGTGATCATGCTGGGGTTTGTATTTTAGCTCAGAAGGCACAGGTGATATTCTTGATGGTTATTCCACCTCACATCCTTGCTTTCTGCTATTCACTGAGATGCTAGATGAGAGATGGCTGGAGGCAAGATCTGCTCATCAGCCTCAGTGTTTCTTTAAAAATGTTTAAGGTCATGGTAATCTGTCGCTCATGCTGGCTTTTCATGCGTATGCCTGAGTGCACTCCATCTTGCAGTCTCATTATGCACAGCTGTCACAGGCAAGTTATATATGAAGTGGAAGGAGTTCAGTGTTCACTTGAACTCTTCAGTCTTCAAAAGCTGTGATTTTTCAGACAGGGCATTTGACCCAAGGGACCAGATAATATACAAAATCACTATGACATCAGACAGGTAGATATCTTCAAGCCTAGTAAGGTGGGAGCAATGAAAGTAACAAATACCAAAGACAGAGGCTTGAGTGCTTACTAGATATGCTGAGGTCTTTATAGTGTTCTTGCTTACAAGCAAAGGTGTCCTGGTGACATAAGAACAATTTGCTGTCATGGTAGTACTTTGCTGGGTATTCCCCCCTTTTCTACGTGACATAAATATTTATTAATCTTCTTCTTTTCTCTATGGGTATAGGAAAGAGAGGTCCTGTCTGACCAACCCAACCTCCTTTTATGACCAGATGTCTTGGCTGGTGGAAGAGGGGAATGCTGTGGTTATTGCCTGCCTGTACTCCAGTAAAGCCTTTGGCACCATCTCCCAGGGAAAAGCTGTCAGCTCCCATGGCTTGGACAGGTGCTGGTTAAGAACGGTTTGCATGGCTGGAGATGGAGAGTAGAAGCGATTGGTGCTGCACTCAGGTAGTGGATGGTGACTAGTGCTGTCCCCCAGGGATTAGTGTTGGGTCCTGTCCTGTTTAGTATCATTTTGGATGAGGGGATTGAGTCTACCATTAACAAATTCAGGGATGACACCAAGATGAGTGCAGTGTTGATCAAGCTGGGTGGAGGGTAGAAAGGTTCTGCAGAGGGACATGGACAGGCAAAACAGATGTGCTGAGGCAGACCATCAGCAAGATGTTCAACAAGGCCAAGTACCAGATCCTGTGCCTGGGCGACACCAAGCCCATACAGTAATACAGGCCAGGGGCAGAGTGACTGGAAAGCTGCCCAGTGGAAAAGGACCTGAGGGTGTTGGTCGACAGCAGTCTGAGAGTATGCCCAGAGTATGCCAAGAAGGCCAATGACAGCTGTCCTTTGTCAATTGTCTAGCCAGTAGGTCTAGGGAAGTGAACATCTGCCTGTAGTCACCACTGGTGCAACCACACCTGAGTTCAGTTCTGGGCCCCCAGCTTTGGAAAGGACGTGAAGACACTGGAGTATGTTCAGTGAAGGTCAACAAGTGAAAGGTGCAGAAAACATTCCTTAGGAAGGAGCTAGTCTCAAGAAAAGGAGGCTCAAAGGGGAACCTTGTCTCTCTCTACAGCCGTGACCCTGACCACGATGCTCTGTCAGTTTAACATTGACGTTGTGGGTTCAATCCTCATGCGGACCATCCACTTGAAAGTTGGACCTGCTGAGTTGGACCTGTTGAGTTGGACCTTTTCCAGTTAAGAATATTATGTGACTTACCTGAAAGGAGGTTGTAATGAGGTGGGGAATGATCATTCCCTGTGTTTGCAGTAAGAGGACAAGAGGAAATGGCTTTAAGCTAAGACAAGGGAGATTCAGATTAGATGTTGTGGCCGCAGCTCTCTTCACAGAGAGCAGCAGGCACAACTTTCCCAAGGATTTCTTCTACAGAAAGGCAGTGAGAAATCTCCGAGAAGAAGAGAAAACAATTATTACCTCTACTCGCTGCTCCTTTTGTTTGTTATATGTGGAATATGTTATTAAGATTGTTTACCGAAAGTGATTTGTTAATTGGACACCAGTGAGGGTTGTTTGGATTGATTGGCCAATTAGGTCAAAGCTGTGTTGTGACTGTCTCCAGACAGTCAAGGGTTTTTCTTTAGTATCTCTTTAGTATAGTTATAGTATAGTATTAGGGTAACATAATAAAGCTTAATAAATCAGTTGTTCAGCCTTCTGAAATCATGGAGTCAGGGCACATTATTCCCTGCATTGGGGTTACCCTGCATTGATAGATATATGAAAAACTTTTTCTCCGTCAAGGTAGTCAGGCATTGGAGAAGGTTGTCCAGGGAGGTAGTAAAGTCTCCATCCCTGGAAGTGTTTAAGAAGCATCTGGATCTGGCACTAAGTGGTGTGGTTGAGTGGTTTAGGGGTTACAGTGGCAGTGCTGCGTGGAAACTTGGACTGGGTGATTTCAAAGTTCTCTAACAGTCTTGCTGGTTCTGTGATTTTATGATTCTTACAGAAAAGCTGTTCTTTCTTCTACATCTGTGCCTTCATAGAACCTAGTTTGTATTCCTCATTATCAAAATAATGAATATATCTATGTGAAACACAGATATATATTACAACTGTAATAATTGTGTGAATATTGATGTATGATACATCTCTTAGAGTCTAATGTGCCCCAAAATTATCTATTTAGAAAAGCTAACAGGAAAAAAACCTTTAAAAATATCTTCCACCTTTCTGAAAGACAGAATAATGTACATTTCATGGTTTGGTCTCCCAATTTATTACAGTCAGTCCAACCTGAATGCTCTTTTCCAGAATACATTATCTGCTGGAAAGAGGACACACCAGGAAAGAGGACTTAATAAGAGCGATGTGATGATGCCTGTATGCTGTATTAAACAAAGGAATTCACTCTAATTTTAAAGTCACTGCTTGTATCAGAATCTTTGTCTTCTGACAGAATTTATAATGTACAAAGTAAAACAAGGAATATGTAATTTTACAAATGCTTTTTAGCTGCTCAAATGAGCAGCTGAAAAATACAAAGCAGTTTGTAATTCAGAGGCAGTAGGAGAAAAACCTTTCCCTTTACTTGTCTATCTCTTCCTCTTGTGGTCTGTATTTCATTTTCTTGTTATTACCATGGCCTTTCCTGCAGAGCTTTCACAGGTATTGATTTCATTTTGGCTATCTGCACTCATAACTTGTCATTACCTGTATTTACTCAGTCTCCTGTTCCTAAAATTAAGATTGTCTGCTATATTTTAAATGAGATTGTAGATTTACAACATAACTGACAGTGTCATTAGCAGTTAGGATCACACTGTCTCCCTTCTTCCACTCACATCTTCCTCACTGTTGCCTTTCTTTTAACTATTACCACATCATTCAGTTGAGGCAGTTAGTCATTCAATTTACCAATAAGTTGCATATCATCTCACATAAAAAAAGAAAAAAAAAAGAAAAAAAAGGAAAAAAAAAGAAAACAAAGGAGGGCGTTGTTCCAGTGGGTAAAGAATTGGAAGCAAACAGCAAAATCAGGGTTTCTGCTGTCTATGTGTTGCTCCCTGAGTCTGTAGTTGGTTTATATGAATGATGTAAATAGGTTTAAGAAGCCACAGATTATCCCTTTCTGTTACTTCCCCAGAGTCAGTACGTATTGACTTGACTATTGAATAAACTTATCATGCCACTGCCAAAACTCTCATGTGTGAACACAGCATGAATTAGTGCAGCGGTCAAATAAGTTAGTAGGGAAAAGTAAGGACAGACCATACTTGCTTTCAAAAGGTAATTTGTAAAATAGCACTTAAAGAACTAAACTTTCTAATTTTGAAGTCAGTATAAGTCTGGCAGAAATGGTAAGGTATCCAGTCCACTGGGTAGAAATTCTCCTGTATTCGAAATAATTGCAAATTAAAAAAATACTTAGGCTTCACCTGAACTTGCACCAGCTTTTGAACCTATAATAAACTTTTTTCTATGAAAATTTGACTATTGCCTTGCAACAGTAAGGTTTTTGTCTTCTGGACAGCAAAAAAGTTTGGAAGGAAAAGTCCCTCCACAGTATGCATACAGAAGTTTTATTCCACCCTCCCAACACTTACTGCCAGACTGCAAGAACAAGATTGGATTATTACAGCAGATAAGGCACCCCCTCTGACTTTAGACACTTACAAGACCAACAAGAACACTACTTTTGCCAAAAGCTACCAAAACTATTTGGCTGATCTTGCTCCTGCATATGAAACTATGGAAAATTATGGTGTTGATTTTGAAATGGTGCTTTCTGCCTCCCTATTTCTCCCCTTTATCCATTTATAAATGTGATAATGAAGCTGAACAAGGTGTTCTTGATGTAAAAAGAGGAGGCGACCATGTTGATAATATTCTTGAGGATTTCTGTTCAGCCTTAATACTTTATTTTAATTTAAAATCAATTATTTTGGTCTTGGTGGTATCATGTTAGTTTCACTGCAATTATTATTTCTTAACACATTTTATATAGCTTCCAGTAGATTTCAGGAAATATCTTGATAGTTTTCTCTTGTTTTGTCAAAAATTTATTTAGATATCCAAAGTTCAATCTTTTTTAACATTGTCTTCTTTTGGATTTGTTTACTTGAAGTTTTGCTTTACCTTTTCCTTTATAATATTTTTCCCTCACCTTTTATAATGATAATTTTAGCTTAATGCTTTCAAGGTTATTTGATTCATTGTTTTTCTGAGAGTATTTTTGCATAGTTCATTCATCAGGATATCTTCCATATACATTCTTTGCTTTTAATATTCCCTGTCAGTTCTTGTTCTATTAATATTTCTCTCTTTTTTATCAGTCAAAATGCTAATACTTTCCCCACTGGGATGGTCCTGCTGGTATTTCATTAAACCATGGATCACACTTATTGCAGAAAAACAAATAGCTGCCCATTAACTCTCCTATTAAGAAACATATCTCCTTCCTTTTCCACTTCCCTTCCCCGTTCTCCTTCCCTTCACTTCCCTTCATCCACACCCCTCCTCCTAGCACAGCTCTCTTGGTAAGCAAAATTTATCATGTGATGAAAGGTGCCATCCTTCTCTTTCTCCCAGGTTAGCTATTGAACCAGCATTTGGGTTTTCTGGAGAAAAGCAGATTCTACCTTGAATTCTGGCTCAGAGCTCTGTGTTCTGGGAGCACTACAAAAGTACTGCATATATTGGAATGATCTACCAAGAAATGCTGTTCATTAGAGCAAGGCAGACAGAAAAACACAATCCTACACTTCTGCTGTCATATTTCCTGCACCTGAACATCACAATAGTTTTCACCTGTGGCTTTCATGGTATTCTTTGTCTTTCTCTAATCTCTGGACAAGAAATTGACTCAAGCAACTTATGAGATAAGGCCAAGGCCTTATGAGATTGGACCCTTGTTTGAAATACCCTTTTGAAGGCTCTTGTTGACTGTCAACTTCTTGATCACATTGAATACTCTGCCTTTCTACTATAATGTGCCTGAGGAAGGTAGACACTCCAAGACGCAATGAGTTTGACTTCTGTAATGAGCTCTGGAAAACACGCTGCTAATTGCCATGGTTGTGAGTCTCAGTTTGACTGATAGATCTAGGAGGCAAAGTGCCATCTCTGAATCACCGTGATTTACAAGGGAGCTCTCTGGCTTTCTGACTGGGTCACCTTGCCAGCCATACGTAACATTTCTCATAAAATGGGTAATAGGGTCTATTGGCTTTTCATCCTTCAGTGCATGTGGCTATAAATGGTTTAGAATGTATTTAGTTTGCCATAGAATACAGTTCTCCTCCTCCTATTGCTCAGACCGGGCACATATATGGATTAGATTTGTACATAGCAATCATACTGTAAAACAATGTCACATGTACACTGTAAGTCTTCACGTGATTTTGTATGTTATTTTTTGTTGTTCTACCAATACATAGCCATTTAGTTATATCATGTATTTAAACTGTATAAATTTTACTTAAACCTGATTGTGTTTTGTTTTCAGAATGTATGCCATATTACACTCAGGTGTATTTTTTTAAGGCCCTCAAAACTGGAACTGTTTGTAAAACACAAAATACCAGGACAATGTCAAATTATAAGAAAAGGAAATATTAATATGGAAAAGATGGGGGTCCATAACAATGGTAACACTTAATGATAAATAACTGTTTACAGTTTTGAGAAACTTATTAGATTCTTCTTTTTACATTTTTTTGTCAGAAAATTAGTATGTCTCTCAGTGTGAAGTTCTAGCACTCATGCAAATGCATATATATTGTTTCAGTGTGCTGGGTCTTTGCATAAAAAACAGACTTCTCTTAGTACAGACATTACTGAACAGAAATTTTTATCTCTGAAAAGCCTCATGCTTTTGCTTTCTTGAAAATAGGCAACTAGTAAAAAAAAAAATAGAAAATAGAAACCAGTTTTCATGAACACTTCCAAGGTCTCTGTGCTTAATAGAAAGAGTGTTTAAGGAAAAGTAGGACCAGAAGTCATGGGTGGGTTCAAAGATTACTTACACAAACTCAATCCATGCAGTTCTATGGGACCTTGGCAGGGGACCTGAGCCATCTGGGTGTATTCTTGTAAGGATACTGTCAAATATCTTTGAATGCCTGTGGAGATTAGCGTAGATTATTAACAATTTGAGAAAGGCAAAATTTTGAAACTTCACACCCAGTTTCAAAAAGGACAAAAAATGTGGTGCAAGAAATGGCCAGCCAGTCAGTTTGATCCCTGAAGGAGTAATGAAGTGGATCCCCTTGTGGAATATCTCTAGGCATATGTGGGAGAAGCAGGTGGTGGGAACAGTCACTGTGGCTTGAACAGAAGCTGATGCCCAACCTTGCTGCTTTCAGTAATAAAATGGCCAGATTTGTGGATAAGGAGGGAACAGGAGATGTTAGCAGAGCTTTTAACATTCTCCTAAATTATCCTTGAAGCCAGTATGGAAACTAAGTTGTCTGGATGGCTTTCCTATCAGGTGATTGGGCATTTAGGCTCAAAGATGGTGAGAACCATGCTGTGTCTGCTTGGTGTTTCATGGGGTCTCATAGGACATTTCCTGTCTTTCTTATGATCTCTATCTCCTACCTGGGGAGGTTATAAAGTGCACTCTGTCAGTTGATGACCACATATTTTCAAATCTCTCTCTGATCAAGAATTGTAGAAAATCATTTTATTTATTTATTTATTTTTACAAAATATTTTTGACTGCTACAAACAACCCTTTCTTGTTGGCTGTGCTCAAGATACTCTAAAAAAATCAGCGTCATGAGTCTAAGAAATAAATTAGAAAAATCCTTCAGGTGATGAGGAATCCTTTTCTTACCTCCTTATTAGTTCAGTGTTCCTTTTTTTGGTGGAGTCTGACCTATCATTCTACTTTTCTGTTGTGTCCTTTAGATGCAATATTCTATGCCTTAGAATGACATGTAAAGTGCAGTGATGTTTACTTTACTTAAAGAGTTTTTAAAGCTAGTTTAATATTTTTTGTGGATACTATTTTCAAAATTTTTACCTAGATAAAAAGTAAATATTTTCCTTATTTTTTAATTAAAAGGTTAATTCAGTGGAAAATTTAGTAACAAAGAAAGATGCCTTATCTACTACAAAGATGTATTTATCCACATGCCTATTCAAGAGCAATGTTAAGGGAAAATTTAAGCAGTGAACAATTTTTTCTCTTGGAGAAAAATCATAGTTCCACACAAACTACCTGTGTTTTGAACAGAGTTATTTTAAAAAATTATGAGTTTAATTGTGTTCAAATTAAGCAGATATGAAATCAAAGCTGAAAGTCATTCTCTGTGAAACCAGAAAATGATCTGGTTTATGCAAGCATGTTAAAATGTGTGAGTGTTAGGACTTCAGAGTAATAGAACACTCTAAGCAACAGAATGCTAAGAAATTCTAATTTCTAATTTCTAATTGCTGAGTCCCACTCACTCATATTAATATAGGATCCACTCTGGCACCTTGTCCATGTACCTGGCACCTCTTCCATGCTACTTGGCATTATCTTAATTCTACAAGTGGAGATAACTAATTAGCTCATTTTTGGATTTACCCTCTTTCTGTCCATGGCCATAAGGCAGTTATCCAAATAATTAGATTCCTTGACCTCCTAAATTAGATTTGGCGGGATTTTTCCATCTTTGTTGACCCTCTTCTTCACCTTAGCCTAAAATAAAACTAGAGACATAAAATTTAAATTAACATAATATTTATTTGAAAAGTACTATGTGTAACACAGATCTGTCTAATGCAGATATTGTACTGCCTAACCCTTGCTTTCCAGAGATCCCGAGAGTACTTTATACTCTTGTAATAAATAATTTATTCTCAGTCCAGATTTCACAAATGGTACTTTTCACTTTTATTTTGAATTATCAACATTCAGATATGAATAATGTCTTTTAGATAGAGCCCTGTGTTATGATCTGATTACTGAGAGATATGTCTGCATGAATTAAGATGAGAGATGTATATGAAACCATATGCTGAAGTCAATAACGCAGATTTTATTCAACAGGAAATGTGAGGTAAGAAAGAGCAATGAGAAAAAGAAAGACATAGAAAAGAGCAGGTGGGGAGGGGAATAGAGAGAGGTAAAGTCAGCACCTGTGGATCCAGTGAGTTCTCACTGATCTTTCTTCACCCTGGGCATCTCAGCTGGGGGGTCCTGGAGTCATTCTTCTGAGGGTAGCACCTTCCTTCAGGTCAGGTTCCAGGTATCTGTGGGGGTGGATGCTCCCATGAGGTAGATGTTTCCATAACTTGGAGTGTTAGTGCAAGAGTTTGAGCAGTTGTTTCCTTTCACACAATTTGCCACAGTGGGAATTTTTTGTCTGAATGCATTTACTATGATGTGCTAACCAGATCTCACATTTGCCAGCAAGTTTATTGTAATACTCAATTAAAAAAGGATCTTAAACTTTTCATGACCTCAGATCTTCAAAAGGAATTGATCAATCTTGCTGAAATAAGACCATCTATTGGCAGGATCCAGAAACCTTGTCTCAAAAGATGTCATTTATGAGGAAGAGAAGAAAAGAATTTATTAGAAACAAGTCTCTTGGGATCATGATGGATCCATGGCTTTCTATATATCTGATGCTCAAATGTCCAATAACTGACATTTATTTCTTAATTAAAAGAAAAAAATTGATGGTTTTATACTGGGTATTAATAAATTAGTACAGGAACCAGGGGAGGAAGTTTTTCCAAGGTAAGTGTGGACCAACATCAAAAGCTTTGTATTCTTTTGCCCAAAGAATGATACAATCACTTGATCTGCTACACTGCAGGCACACAGACACCCTGCAAAGGAAGGGATGTTCAAAACCAAAGGTGTTATAGCTACAGGTGTTACCCGTAAAATATAAACTCTAGATAATTTGCACACAACCGTAAGATTTTTGTGAAGGAGATTTACAGGCAAAAGAATTTTAAACAAAAGAACAAAATAGTTGAAGCTGAACATTCAGAACTGATTTGATGTGCCTATAAGCAATGATGATTTGCTTAATTCTAAGGCCAAAAGAAAGCAATGTTATTTAAATAGAGCACTGAGTAGAAAGTGCTGTGGCTCTTATTCCATTAAAAATATAGCTATAGGTCAAGTCTTCCTGGTAGACAGTAATCTTTTTCACTGGACAGTTTTGATTCATAAATTGCTCTTTGCCTTTAATTTAATTAAGTAGAGAAGAAAGCAATTTTCTTTCTTTAAAAAAAAAGGATTACTATTTTTGAGATATGACAGAATAGCAATGAGCTGTTTTATCATGAAATTTCCAACTCCTAATTATTAGTAAATTCAAAAGAAACACCACTATTTATTCATTGTTTCACCAACTCTTCTTCTGAGATCTTTGTTTGCTGGACTCAATTTTACCTCTACTCAATCTTTCTCAGTAGTGTATGGATACTAAATTCCCCTGTGTGTCAATGAATTGTGGCTCAACTGTGGTGGAGAGAACTTATAAACTAAAAGCAAGAAAACCCTTGGGTTAAGATAAAGACAGTCTGATTGTAAAAAAACACCTCCACAACAACAACAAAAACAAAAACTCCAAACCAAAATAACCAACCAACAAAAAAAAAAAAAAAAAAAAAAAAAATTAAAAAACTAAGCCAAGCAGTGGGGGGAAAATGAGGGAAAAAAAGCCCTTTAACTTCTCACTACCTGCTAACTGGTGCCTATCAGTAACAGTCCTGACATACTTGCTCTTCCTCAACTTTTTATGACTGAATATGATACCATAATGTATGGGATAATGTATTCGGGATAATGTATTGGGGTCAGCTGCCCTTCCCAATTTATGCCTCAGCCTGCTCACTTGTGAGATAGGGTGAGAAGCAAAAAAGGCCTTAGCTCAGTGTTGAGCTGTAATTACAACATTGTGGAATCAGGACTGTTTTCAACACAAATCCAAAAGACAGCCCCATAAGAATGCTATAAGAAAATTAATTTTGTCCCAGAAAAATCAGTATGAAATTTTGAAAAATCCCACCTGCCAGAATCAAGTACAATAGTATCAAAAGGCTTAATCATTTGCTTATTTATTTGTCTTACAAAGAGTATGATCAGATGACTGGATTTTACCTTTTCCCACTTCTGTCCATACAGGAAGTGTTATCTCCTCCTCTAGAACCCTTGTGTGAGGAACCAATTTAATTTTAATTTTTGTCTCAACATTGTTTGACCAGAGGTAGGATGGGCTGCACAGATGCCATATGCAGGAGTCAGCTAGGAGAAGATGGAGAGAAACTCTAGGTCACTTTGCCTAACAACCATTTCATTTCTCACATGGCCTATTGGCAGTCAGTATCCATGAGGAGGAGTAGACCACCAAGGACACTGTGACCTCTCAAAAAGTTCTTCAATTCCATGGCAAAAAATCTCCACTAATGGACTGCAGTCAAACACTTGACTGGCCGATGGTCTCCAGACAGTGAGCAGGCTTTGGGAGGAGCCAGGGGACATAAAAGTAACTGCGTCAGAAGCTGTGGAGATGGATGCTTGGAGGGGCACTTGGCTGATGCTTGGCTCTGCTGTTGTCTTGGCTTGCTGACTTCACTTCACTGACTAACCACCTGAAGTAATAGTAGCCTCCTCGAGCCAGGTCTCATGAGCTCTTGGAGGTCTATTACTCACCCAAGCTAGCTCAGCTACCTTTGGAGGCATAAAATCAGCAGGATAGCTTCTGTTGCAGGGTTGGAAACAAAAAGGTCTAATAAAAGGCAAAATAACAAAGAGAAAGAAACCGAGCCAGGTGCAAGAAGTTCTTGCTCCTGGTAAAACACCTCACAAAAGTGATTAGTTTCTTCGTTCTCTTCTTTTTCTAGTAAATTGCCCAGGCAGGACTTTTTGGCTCCTGTCCAATTAGCTATCCTTAAGTTTGAGATGAAGTCCCCAAGGTCCTCTGACGTGTCTTTTTCACCTAATCGGGAAAGAAACTTCTGGGCTTCTTTCCTTTTTGAGGGGACAAAGGATAGTTTTTTCACTCTGTCAACAGGGGGCACATTCCTATGATGTGAGACCACCTCTGAGCCTCATCCTGCCCCACCACTTCCCCTCACCTGCTCCAGCTTTGGCTTGTCCTACCTCCCTGTGGTCCTGTCCACTGCCCGGCCTGTTTGTCCCTGCCTGCCTCCTTCCTGTCTGAGCCGCCGCTTTCAACCCTGCTTGGCCAGCCTGCTGCTGAGATCCCTGCACTCCTGCCCACCGCGTGTCCAGCCCTGGGAGCCATGCCTGTGGAGCTGCCCCTCTCCAGGAGCTGCACAGGCTCCTCAGCAGGCAGCCAGAACACTTCCCCACTGCGTGGACATCGACGGCACACTCTGACCTGCTGCTGGTAACTCACACTTTTTCTCTCTCCTCTCTCTCCTCCCCTCTATTCTTTTTCCTTTTCCTTTCTTCTTTTCTGCTTTTTCTATTCTTTTTTAGTAGGGCAATGCACTTTTGGTTACCACTAAATGGTTCTCAGATCTAATATTTGCCTCATTTGGCTTAATTCTGTCCTAGAACATCTGTTTAAAAGAGCTCCCCACAGTGTCCCCACACAACACCTTGTCCATGTGTTGCTTCAGGACCAGTGTGAACAGATTTGGCAATAGTCAGAACTCAGGACTGGCAGAATCTGGCTTCTGTGAAATCACAAGATTGAAATGTTTGTGTGTGACATATCAAAAGTGTCTCATACATGGAGAAGGACTGTACCTCTTATACATAGGCTTATTTTAATTTATGGCACTTCTTTTAATTTATGTTAGAAAGATTATTTTCCTTTTCATCCTCATCTTCTCAAATTCTCTTCATTTTCCAGATTTTAAGGCTCACCTTCTGAAATGATACCTTTACCAATTTTCCAATCTTGATTTTCTTTTACCTTCAACACTCTCAGTATATTAATCGTATTTTACCACAACAGGTCTTCCCACCCTGCCACCTTCTTTGCCACTCATTGCCATTTGCATGAATAAGATCAGCAGTTCAGATAATTCACCAGTTTTCTGGTGAATTTTTTTCTCTCCAGTAAAAGTATTCCATGTACAGCTGCAAGGAAATACAATCCTACAGGCTAGAATAAATCAACAGCATTAAAAATAAATCCCATCTTAACAGACAGAGATGCAATTTTCTATAAAAAACACCAACCCCCAAAAAACAATTCAAAGTAACACAAGCAACCAACCAACCCACAAACAAAAGCAACAGTAAAATGGACAAACAAAACCCAAACAACCCCCCACCAAGCCTTTGGAGATACAGAGAGTGCAACAGAGAGTGTAACATCACTGTTTAATTGTTGAGACCAGCTCTCTAATTGTGGGCCTGACCATGTATTGTTATCTGTTGCACTGATATCTCTGTCTCAAAACAGGGCTTTATTCAACTGTTGATACAATGATAGAGGACAAATGTGTGATCTTTTATTTCTAATTTGGCAGTACTTACACAAAAAATTATGCATATCTTTCAAGAAAGCATCCAAAATTTTCATTATTCCTTTCTTATTAAAAAAAATGTATTTGTTGTATCTAAAGGAAATAAATCTTTACAAAATATGTGGCATCCACATTCTTTTTTTAAGAAGAATAAACTGAATTTTACAGAAGAGTAAAAAAAATTTTTAACTCTTTTCAAACTCACTCTTTCTCTTTGGGAACATAATTGCCTTCTCTTTTTTCGCTCTGTTGTTTACTAGAGAACATTTGTGTACTTTCTCCTACTCCTTCTTTCTTTATATTGCAGAGAAGGCACCTTTTGATTTACATGGTTTAGTGAGGTTCAACCTCTGGGTGGGATCTCTGACCCAACAGTTTCACACAATTCCAAGTTAAACAAAAAGGAAGAGAAGGAAGAGAAGCAGAAGACCTACTAGTAGAGTGTTGGAAACCATGAGTAAAGTCCCTTAGGTTTCCTTTTACATGGCAATCATTTGGCATGAAATGTAACCACATTTAACATGGAAGAAACTAAAGCAAATCTGTTTGCTTGATATGAAATAACATAAGCATACTTCCAACCCTGAAACCATCGAAGAATGTGGGAGGTAGGGGGGTCTGATCTGCTGTAAAGTATGGTACAATTAATCTTCATTATTTTTCTTTTTTTAAAAATATTTTATTGTTGCTGTATGGGCTGGGGTTTTGGTTTTTTGGTTTTGTTGTTTTGTTACTTGGTTTGTTTTTTTTTTTCATTCTACCACAGGAGTAAATGTAGAAGCATTACAGCACATTCAATAACACCTCCCTCTGAGGCAGAAAGTTAACAGGCAATACTCAAGTTTCCCACAAGCTGTACTTGTCAGAGGAGGGTTTTCATTGTAAATTGCAAAAATACACATAAAATCATTTTAATCAAAGGTTTTTAGCAGTATGCACAAAGGCAGGAGTAAACAAAAACATGTTGGTGATTTGTAATTAAAGTCCATAGATTTCTATGTTTCTAGTTCCCACAGGTAATGAAATTAAACAGAAAAATTTGCTATGTTTTTTTAATATCCTTCCAGGACTTATATATATATATATATATATATATATATATATGTGTGTGTGTGTGTGTGTGTGTGTGTATATCTGTACGCATATATATATATATATGTGTGTGTGTGTGTTTATGAAAAGAAAAAAATTCTTTTGTTATCCAGATAGGATATCAGAGGAGCTGAAGGTATCAGTCAGACTTTGCCCCTAGCACTGACATACATAAGAGCTTTGTCACAGGGAATAGGATCTGTTCAGATACAAGTAAAACTAATTAAAGGCTTTAGCCACCTTCTAAACAAGAGAAGCTGTGATAAATGTCTTCTCCAACAAATCACTCCATAATGCTTGAGGTCCAAGATGTGCTTAACATATATCAAGTTGATTTGATAGCTGTCAGTAATTTCCCACTTGCACTAAGCCTACATCCAAATATCGTGCCATTGCCCAGGGTATTTGCTTTGACACTACATCAGATTTAATGGATGCTCTCAGAATTTATTTTTATTTTTCTATATATTGATGTTTCTGAAATTACATTATATAAAAACTATTTTGCACTAAATTTCTTGTATGCTTAAAACTTCTGTGGCTATCTATTAGGTCACAAAAACCCTGTAAAAAACCCAAATACAGAACCCCAAACCAAACGTTTGTAGTTTAGAGTCAACTTGTGTTAAGTTCAGGTAAAATCCCTCTAGTCAGACCAGGAATTCTGAGGTTCCTTCACATTACAGTGGGGAAGTTGTAACAGATAACCAATAGAAATTAAAACAACACTGAACTCACTCTGAGCACACTGCACAGTCCAGCTGTTTGCTGACCCTGACTTACTCTCCACCAAAGCCACTTAATCACTCTCTTTCAGCAACAGGATCAGAGATAGAAAGTGGAAAAAAAAAAGGCTCATGAGTTGAGAAAGGGATAGGGAGAGATCTCCCACTAGTTACCATCATGGGCAAAACAGACTTGACCTGGGTAATTAATTTAATTTATTGTCAATCAAATAACAGTAGTAATGAGGGTAATGAGAAATTAACCCAAACCTTAAGACACTTTTCACTAATTCCTCTCTTCTTCCTGGTCACAACTTCACTCATGATCTCTCTTCCTGCTCTAATGCGGAGTTCCACCCACAGGAGACAGTCCTTTATGAAATTCTCCAACATGGGTACTTCCACAGGCTGCAGTTCTTTTCAAATTTTACAAGTTCGCAAATTTCTCCATTGTGGGTCCTCTGCCAGGCCACAGGTCCTGAGAGAAAACCTTCTGCATAGGTTTCCTTCCACAGGGTGGTGATTTCTTTCAGAAATCTGCTGCAGATTTCCAGGTCTGCTCTGTGTACTCTTCACGGACTGCAGCTTGTTCCATTGAACCTTCTCCGGAGCAGGGTTCTCCATGGGCTTCAGGGTGCGTATGTGCTTCATCATGGACCCCCACAGGCTATAGGAGAATTTCTGCTTTGAAACCTAGAATACCTCCCTCCCTCCCCTTCCTTCTTCAATGACCTTGGTGTCTGCAGAGTGGTTTTATCACATTCTCTCCCACCTCCTCCCTTCTGCTGCTGCACAGAGGTAATTTATCCTTTCTTAAATATATTAACCCAAAGGTGCTTCCACTGTCACTGCTGCAGTAAGGGTTTGGTAAACCCTGAGTCTATCTTGCAATCCATCAGACGTGGAGGCAGCTTCTGGTGCCCTCTAACAGAAACCACTATGGCAGCCAATGCCCCCCTCCCACAGACACAGCCCCTCTTACATTACCAAAATCTTGCCATGTTACTCAATACAACAACATGATAAGACCCAGGAGTTAATTTACACTCAGATGAAAACCTGGTATGGGATACATACATTGTATGTATATTTCTCAGCACATCACCTTGCTGGGGAGGGCCTAATGTACAAGAAAAGAATCAAACTCTGAATATCTCTGTGAAATATTTTTGGAAGAAGGTTGACACAGTACCTCTACAGAATAAAGGAGGTTTTTGAAGTTAAATCAAATATTGGCAAGGAATATTTTGCATTCTCTTTTTTTATTTTTTTTTTTGGCAAGTTTGTATGACAGTAGTGAATTTAATTGATTTTCCTCTGGATGAAAATAGTATGGCTTTTTTTCTTTTTCTTAGCAGAAGTTGTCTATGTTGAACATCCAAAACAGACTGGGAAACAGATGATAGGAACTGAATAGGCTGGTGAACACATCCATTCTTTAAAGTCTTTTGACTGAAAACCCAGTCCAAGCGCCAAAAAAGAGTGTATTGGGAAATGATGTATCTTAGTTGTGTTAAGTATTTTAATCCAGGATAGGCAAGCATGATAGTAAACTGTTACTCAGTCAAAATTATCTAATTTGATCTCTTTTTCCTTTTTCTCTCTCTCTCTTTTTTTTTTAAGAATTCTGCTGATCAAACTGAAAAATACAGAAGCACAGCATTATGTGACACCTATGAGACATGAATGGAAATAGAGATTGGTTAAATGAAAGCCTCGTTTGAATTAAAATCTGCGTATTATATATAACTAAAGTAATGCTGGCAGGTGGTTTTGTAGAGTGTACTCAGTAAGTCTGACATGACTGCATTGAAATATCCTTTCAGTAACATGAAAATTAATAGACTGAAAGTATATTTCCCATTATAATGTACTCAGTGACCTCTGTTATTTCAAGATATATGGTGCTTGAGTAATTGCAAAATCACCAATAGTGATAGCTAACTTTAACAAGCAGAAATCTTCTCATTAAACTACTGAGAACAGTTCTATGGCTGTAACAGAGAAGCTTATCAAGACAGGCTGGTGTTCACACACCCTTGTAGCCTGTGGTGTGTAGCCTGCGGTGCCCTTGAGCCTTGTCGCCTCTGCTTTCTCCCCACTCTTTTTCACTCTTTCTTGCAGAAAGCACACTTCTGCATCTTTCTGGCTGGCAGGGAATTGGCTGTCTGGAAAACTTTTCTCTAATACCAGTAATGATAAGCATTGCATTACAGAGTGGTGAGCATCTTCCCCTTGGAGCTGAACCCTTATCCTAACTCTATCCAGGGTAATTTCCACCTGGGAAAGCTTAGTGCCTAGCAGGGCTAAATGGGGTTTTTTGTGTAGGCTGAACTGAGACAGTTTGACTGGAGACTGATGGCAGTTTGGTGGTAGTGCCTGGGCAAAGAATCAGTCAGAGAGTGCTGGTCAGCAGGCACTTGGCTCACCCTTTGCAAAATTTAGAACTTTTATACTGACAAAATGGCTGAGAATTCACTCTTTTTTTTTTATATGTATGCACATACAATTATTTTGAGGAAACATGAGTTCAGAAAACATATCTGTTCCTATAACTTTTGATTAAATAAATCTATTTCTAGATTCCTTGGAGAATACTGTAAGTGCTATTTTTTCCAGGGTCCATTGCAGAGTAACCTGCAAAAGCTGCATTTCAATTTTGCTCAGCTGTCTAATCTCACCTGCAGAGGAATTCTCCCCTGAAAAAAACTTAGAAGTTCCTTATGCTTAGAGACTTCTTTCACTGTAGAAGAACTACAGCACTTAGCACTTCTTTCTTACTTGTAAGTTTATATCTGAAACCCAAATGTCTCTAGCAGGATTAAATTCTGCATATGTCTATTTGTTTACTTTCTGTATATTGTATGTGTATATTTGCATGTGTGTATGACACACTGGCTTAAAAAAACATTTAAATTCTCATGGCTGTGGCAATATATTTTTCTCCCTAAGGAAATTAATTAGTGCTATAAATTTGACAGCATATTCAATTGATACTGAGATCTTTTTCAAGGCTGTAATTTTGTGCATTGTTCCTATAGAATCAATCTTTCCATATTTATTAAAAAATTTAACAGCAGAAGTGTCAACATAGCATATGGACAGAATAAAGGCTATATATTCTTTATATATATTCTAGAATGTTTCATTGCATACCAAAAAGGAAAAGGAAAATAGTCTTCTGTTGGGAGAGAAACACGGGGTTTTACAGTGAGAGGGTTTTTTTTATTATTATTTATAAGATATTAGAAAATATTTAGCCTGGTGTAAACCACTAATTTTAATGCATTAGAAGCATCTTAAACTCAAGGAATGTTATTTCAAAAATTAGAATTTATGTTGTTTTTTAGGGTTAAGTGGGGGTTTTTTTTGTAATGTAAATTGAGGAAGCTTGCTGTCTTTTATTACTTGTATAAACATCTAAGGCTGGGTTCAAGTATATATAAAAACATGGAATCAAATTATGACAATGGATATATTTTATTAAAATAAATTTTATTAAAAATAAATTTTTGCTCTTGTATGCATTCTAAGTGCAGTCAGACATGGCTTTGCTGTATAAATATTCTGAGGATAAATCTGGGAATGAAGTTTAAAGTTCAGCTCTGGGTTTCTTTGCAAATTGTGATGACAGTTTTATTGCAAGCAGAACTCCGTGGGGAAAATAAATTAAAAAAAAACAACCTTGCACCATCCTGCATATCTCTCACTGATGAAAATCAATCATATAAACCGTGTTATCAACCATGAAGATGGCACCATAGTAACTCTGCAATTCTCAATGGATTAAGAGATACAACCCACATCCTGCCAATTTCTTCTTCATCTATTCCAATTCCACCAGATGGGTTTCTACCTTCCAGGGTAGACTTGAGTATTACTGTATATACGATATTTATAATATAATAATAAATGTTTATTATTATTTATATATTTACTAGAATTAATGTAATCAATATAAATGTCATTTAGATTATGCAGGAGCCTTCCTGTTTTTGTACTAGGAGTAACCAGCCCAGAGAAGGATCTGTCATTATGACTGGGTCTGCACTGGCAGAAGGCATGTTCCCTCATGGGAACAGAGGGGATATTTTTGATGATGTTTAACTTGTTTTCTTTCAGTGCAGTACTTGGCTGCAAGGTGAATCCTGCCTGCAAGCTGGTGTTTTCAGCAGACTGGAATTTCAAATTATTTACTCAAATACTTGAGCATATACTTGGCAATATCCCAAAAATACATGGCTGTACTGAAGTTCAACCCAGGTTGTTCAAGGTTTAAAATTTAGTTTTATGTCCTTGTTTCTTCTCGTGGATTCCAAAATTCCCAGGGGAATTTCCTTGGTACTTCCCAAAGTTTCTGGAGAAAAATTATTGCATCAGTTATAAAAACTGTAGATGAACTATTAAAAAATCTCAAAAATAAAACCAATCTAAGTTTCTGTTGCAACATTTTTTCCTTAAGAGAAAATATCACCTAAGATATCATAGAATCACAGAATGACTAGGCTGGAAGAGACCTTCAAGATGATCAAGTCCAACTCATGCCCTAAACACACTAACTAAACCGTGGCACCAAGTGCCATATCCAGTCCTTTTTTGAACACATCCAGGGATGGTGACTCCACCACCTCCCCAGGAAGGCCGTTCCAATATTTTATCACGCTTTCTGTGAAAAACTTCTTCCTAATATCCAAACTATATTTGCCCTGATGCAGCTTGAGACTGCATCCTCTCATTCTGTCATTTGCTGCCTGGAGAAAGAGACCAACCCCCACCTGGCTACAGCCACCTTTCAGGGAGTTGTAGAGAGTGATAAGGTCACGTCTGAGTCTCCTTTTCTCCAGGCTAAACAACACTAGCTCCCTCAGCCATTCCTCACAGGGCTTGTGTTCCAAGCCCCTCACCAGCCTCGTTGCCTCCTCTGGACACGCTCAAGTGTCTCAACATCCTTCCCAAACTGAGGGGCCAGAACTGGACACAGCACTCAAGGTGTGGCCTCACCAATATGACTGATTGAAGATTGTATGCATAATAGAAAGTGGTCATACCACTTTATTTTCTTTCAGATCTGTACATTTGAATATTTTGATTAGGCTTAACACTTGAAGTATAGTGCTGAGTTTTTAAATGTGTTGTATTTAAGTATTTTTCTTGCAAAAAACATTTTACCTTCATGGATTCCATCTCTGTTTCTTTACCTCACTCTAAATTAAAATTTTGTTGTTTTCCTTATTGCTCTTCTACAATAGTGGTGAGGTGGTTTTAAGATTACAACTTCCCCATTTGGTTTTCCAGATTCTGTGTTTGAAACTTGTTATTATGTCTGGTATTGAAGTAGAATTGCATCACAGAATCAAACATCAAACCCTTTGTTGGAAGGGACCCTTAAGCATATATAATTCCAATCCTACAATGAGCAGAAATTTCTTCAACTAGATCAAGTTCTGTCCAATCTGGTCTGGAATGCTCTTTTATCCATCACAACTCTGGGCAAGGTTTTAACACAACCACCTTCATTGTAAAAAAGGTCTACCTTATATCTAGTCTGAATAATCCACTTTTTGTTTAAAACCATAAACCCTTTAAACCCATTAATCCTATCACAATAGACTCTGATAAAAAAAATCTGTCCCCACCTTTGTTTCAAGCCCCCTTTTAGCACTGGAAGGTTGCCATAAGGTCTCCCCAGAGCCTGACTTACTCCACACAATCTCAACTGACCCATCCCATCTCCGTAGGTGAGGTGCGCCAGATCTCTGGTTATTTTTGTGGTCCTGCTTTGGACCTGCTCCAACAGGTCCATGTGTCCCTTGTACTGAGGACTCCAGAACTGCACACAGTATTCCAGGTAGAGATACAAGGTCACTGCATCTTAGGTGCCTCCAATCCTGATGTGACTGAGTAGGCAACATGCACTGGAAACCAACAGCCCCTTCTATAGAGCTGTCTATTACCTGTCTTAAGAAGTTACCCTCAGTGCAGTCCCAGAGTCTCCTGGGATTGTCTGCTCTGGCTACTCTGAGTGAGTATTCTTGCTGACACATTACATGCCCTACAGGCTTGTTTGAGGCAGCATATATTAAGTACAATCCATCTTTGGAGACTATGATTAGTGAAGAGAGAGCAGAGCAACAAAGCATCAGAAGTAAATACCACTGCATTTTAGTATGGTCAATTCTAGATAAGGTAACATCCAATTCTGCTAATTTTAAAAATTGATTTGAAACCAGCCACCTTGGATATTTTTATAAATCATGATAGCTTAAACTGCTTCAGCATGTTTTGTACAGCTTAGGTGAATTACCCACTTCTTGCTTTTTGATAATTAAAAGATGTCATACTTAGAGAGTCAAATTCTGAAAACTTAGCTATTCTCAATGAAAAGCATTAAGATTGTCCCAAAAATTTTTTTTTGCTTCAAAACAGAATTTTCCTCATTTTTCCCTTCAGCATGAGTGACTAGTTGTTTTCTAAAATACTTTCTCTGTAAAAATGTTTTGTAGCAGCAAAGAATTTTTTGCATTGTTTCATATAAACCTGTATATCTCAGCTTACTAAAATATACATATAGTCAAGAGCTTAGGGATGTTCTGATACTAATACATCTCTGTTTTCTCTTAATTTGATAAGGAAGAAACTGGCTTATACATTTTTTAAAGATTAAAAAAAGTCCTTGGTCCTCCAGTGACCATCTCAGAAATAAAAGCCTATTATACCCTGGCTGAAAATGCACAAAGAACCTCAAGCATTTAAGGAAAAAGTGCCTGTCTTTCCAAAAGAAGGATGCTCTTTGAGAAGGGTGCTCTCTTCTTCAAAGAGAAGCTTTACCCATAACATACAAAACGGAAGGCCTTCTTTTCATTTTTAACACCTCTGAGTTTGATCTGAATTGGATCCCAAGTAATTTGAAGTTATCAAATAACTGCAATGAGGACAGACTAAGAGGTCATGGAAATATTTTGAGGACAAAAGAAAGATCAGAAGCAAACCCTTCAGAAATCAATAAACCTTGAGAATAGTAGTAAGTTGTTCCACATACCTGACTTAGGGGATGAACATAATATTTCTATATCAGAAATACAAAGCAGATGAACCAAAGTGCAAGGACTGCTAACAAGCAAAATATTGATACTCTGATATAGAACCAAAACAGTACTTCTCCTTTATAATGATTGTATCCCCTCCTGTTCTATTTATGACCAGCAATATGATGGGTGATAAGAGAGACTATACCCAGTGAAGTAATTAGGCAATCCTTAATTTTCTACTGATGGCAGAGACCATCAAGACCTAAACTATGTCAACAATCAATTTTCTCATCTGGAAAACCATCAGACTTTCAGAGGCTTAGCCAAGTGAAAAGACATTTGTAGCTAAATAATATTAATGACCTAAGCACAGACTTAAAAATTGCATGACTAACTCTCTGGAATGTTTTGGGTAACAAGTTTCTTAAAACCCCAACCTTCATCTTCAAGTTCAGTTGATTTACATTGTGATCAATTGCTAGATGTGACATCACTGTTACTGTTGTACTATGGGCAAGACTTGGGGGTGGTAGTTACTCTGTACAGAGAATGATTAGTGTGCAAAAGCCGCAAATGTCTTCTCTGTAGCCTGTAAAAGTGGTCCATAAGCAAAGAAGAGTTCATGAAATAATGCATGGCAAGGTTAGAGAAATTGCCAGTTCTGGGCTCTGAATACAAATTAGCTTCTGGCCATGAGAGCTGAGAACGGGATTAAGGAGAACAGAGTTTCTGTTGTAGTCCTCCCCATTGTCCTCTGGATAAGTCTGGCATTCTGCCAGGAACAACTAAGAAACAAAATGAACCATCTGCTGATAGACCTTGTAGCTGGGCTCATCTGATGTGTGTGTGTGCAAGAGTTCAAAAGAAATCACACACGATGCTTTAGTGAGAAAGTGGAGCAATATGGCAATGAAGGCTATGGGTGTCATTCTGAACCATACTGCTAATAATTCAGGAATCCTGGACAAAGCTAAAAATCACAACCTACTAACAGAGTTTTTGAACGAATCTACAATTGTCGTTTTTGTTTATCTATGCCAAAGTTCAACAGTGTTACCCATTCAAAAACTGCACAACAATGTAGACAGCTAAAAATCTTAAATATCTGGCTCTTGCCCTATAGAAGCACAAAGGGATATGAATATATATGGAACTACGAATTTGGAGGAAATAATGACACATGGTAAAGTACTGGTACAGATTTAGAATACTTCTATTGGTTGTGGTGAAATATCTGAATTTACAACAGGATATTGAAGGACATTCTCAAAGGAATGTCTTTGATACAAATCATCAGGGAAAAGGCAGCTATCCAACTCTTTTTAATTTATATTTATAAGAAGTATCTAAATATTATTATTAATCTTCCTAATAAAACAATTTAATGTTCTTCTGAACTTAATAACAGAGGTTTTCAGTCTTACCTTCTCAACATTGGCCCCTAAACTATTTTAGAAACTCTAAAGAATTATACCTGTTTATTATTTGCATAGCCCTTCAAGTATGTAAGTGTTTAAATTTTCAGGTGACTTTTTTCTCAGGCTCCCCATGGCAGTCCATGACTGTTAGAAATTTCTAATAATCTGACTTTAAACATTTTCCATGGATATACAGCAAGTTTGAGAAATGCACTGCTGAGATCAGCTCTGCTCCTATATCTGACCTTAGAGGGCATCTAGGAGGGATTATGAGTGTTGAAAACACGATCAGGGGACTACAATAGGAAAATCAAAGCTGCAGTGATGCATATTTTCAAATGAGTACTTTTGTCACAGAATCTACAGTATCAACTACATGACCTTTAGGACACTGTAGCTGTGAAGGTTGCATTTGCATTTTTTTAACAAAAAAATAAAAATTCCCATGGAAAGCCTAAGATAAAATGAAGGAAATCTCTTGGGTTACACAAAAACATGACTCTTCTAATGGATGTCTATAGAATAGATTGGTGTCTGTCCTTGTTGTTATTGACACAAGCTACTTCCCCATAGCAAGAATGAATCCTGCTACTACTTGTTTCCCAGAATTTTTTCTTTATTTTGCAGCTGAAATTAGGATAAATCAGTTTCATGTTACTTCATCAAAGCCTGCTAGTGAAAAAAGCTTTCTGGAAATTTGACCATACTTAAGAAGCAACCTGCAGTTCCAAGGTTTGATGTATTCTAAGATGTCTGCACTTTTCTACATTATTCAGCAATCAAATAATTAAATATTATATTACAATTACAAACAAGTTGCAAAGTAAAAACACAGTAGAGTAATTAATAATGCAGCAGTAGTTCTGTCTCCTAGTCTTCAGACAGTTTAATCTTGGTGTAACTCTCAAGACCACTTCCTGCAAAAAAAAATACATATATATTTGTACATGTTGAAAGAATTAATTATATACTAAGTTTCAAAAAGATGCTGTAGATTCCTTTCATATTCTTTCCATATTCTATAGTTTCTCTGCCTTTTCATAAATGCAAAAAGCAGAAAATGAAAAATGAGAAATTGACTTCTGAACTTCTTCTTGTAATGAAATGAACCAACTTGTTCCCGTGAAGAAGGTATTAGTATCATACAGTGGTAATCAGTGTGAGTCTATCAGGTTTATAACCTTTAGAAAGATATAAAAATGTACAAATAACAAAAAATTATTAAGGTTAAAGTAAGTCTCTAAATACGTGAAAATCTATAGTTTTTTTTTTTTTTTTCTTATCCTATATGCTTCCAGCCTTGGATTAGATAGAGTACGATTAAGGCAAAAATACTTGTCACCAAGTATAATGACTGTCTCTTAAAGAGGATTTAATGACTGTGGGAAGTAAAATGCATTCTCTGTTTCTGATAATTTTGCATTATAGAATAGAGACCCTCCCTTTGCTTTTCAAACCCAGAGTACTGGGTCTCTTATAAAAATCTATTACGAGGGGAAAATTTAAATGTTGGAAACAAACATTTTAAATTGTGAAAAACAAAAACATTTTAAGTTGTGAAAAACAGTGAGCTGCATGTCACAAAAGACAGATATATTCCTTGATAAATGACTCAAATGCTGATATCTGTGTAATTTTTACTAATAGGGTTACAAATCAAACCATCATTTCCACCCTCCAAGAAGACCTTTGACTTTTTGCATCTCAGACTAAAAACAGAAAAAAATGTTGTAAATATTACAAATGTAATTCCATGTTTAAAGAAAACTTTAAAGCAAGAAACTAAATCATGCTTTTAAGCACAGCCTTTGAAGTGAGGATTGAATTTACAAGTTATTGTTCTGTTTCTGTTAATGAAGTGGTTATGCACAGTGGAAGAAATTAAAATGTATAATTTAAACAGAAAATATTGCTTTGTCATTAGCTGTGAACAAACATTCATTACCTCTGATAAAGTAAGTTGAGACATTATTCAATTAACCTATCAGCATAGAAAGAGAAATTTCATATGCCTGTGTTGAGAATGACCATTACATATTTCCTTGTTCTGTCAAGAACTTTTTGATCTCATGCGGGAACAAAGGTTATTTTTTAAGTCATTCTTATGCTGCCAGACAGCACACGAATAACCTCATCTTCACATTTCTTTTCATTTTGTATAAAAATGATATTTCATCAAAAATACTGCCAAAGCAGACAAAAGGCAAGTCCTGGCTTTGCCTCATTTCCAGACAGGTCTTTGATAAATATTTCAGGTTTGTGAGCACAGTATCTTGCTGAAAAACTGTCTTTTTGCCAAGTACCTTTAGCATTGCATTAACTTCAAGTACCTTTTTTAATTATGCATGTCTTTAAGTGCATACATGTATTTGTGTACCTAGATAGCTGGATAGATTGCTGGTCACTGAGAATCCAGTTTTTCTGGCAAAAATTAATCTTTCAAAATGCAGGATGATTAAAAAATTGCTTGATGGCTCAGAACTCTGTTGATTTTCTTAACAGGATATTAAGTACACTAAATAAGATTACATAGTGGTACCTCACAATAGGTGAGAACAGTTTTGTGTCATTTCAAGAGTCAAAATAGAATCTCAGACACAAAATGGACAATGTTGCTGTTTGCAACAACTTTCTTTGTCTTTTCTACTTCATTCTTTGTCCTTTCTATATCCTGACAACACTTTTATTTGAGAACTTGTAGAGGTTCTTATCTGAAGTTTAATTTTTTTTTCCATGTTCAGCAATTTAAGCTTGTGTTGGTTGTATTAAAACATAGAAAATACTGGACATGTAGTATTTTACAGGTATATTCACGTGTTTTATCTGTAGCTTTTATTTTTATCTCTCTCTAATTGTGCATAGTTACTAACACTGAGCATTTCAATGCGTTTTCCTTGTGCTTCTTTGGGCTTGTTCTGTGTAAGAAAGGCCTTGCTTGGTTCATCACTGCACGAGAATATTTTTCTGTGCCTCAGCAGCCTGGGCTATTCTTAATTTAATGTAATAAAGTTGAGACATATTCTCTGAGTATCCTGTGGCACAGGTTATGAGGTAAATATCCTCATATCCTCAGATAAATAATCTCTGCTGTAAATAAGAAATCAGTGAAAAGAAGAACACTTCCTCAAATTCTGATTGTTTTCTTTGGTGACGTTGAAAAATTCATCTTTCTTGATGCTGAGTCAATGTGAGATCAAGTGGGGTGGGTTCTTGGTAGCTCATCCCAACATCTTTAATGCTCTTTAATATATAGTGAGGGTGGATACATGCAGACTACATTACAAATTTTTGAAAAGCAGCAATAAACCACCTTGAGTATTTTTAGGCCAGAGCAACTAAATCACAGTATCCCAGAATCCCAGAATCTTCTGAGTTGAAAGGGACCCTTAAGGATCATTGAGTCCAGCTCCTTGCCCTACACAGGACATTCCCAAGAATCACACCATGTGCCTGAGTATTGTCAAAGCAATTCTTGAACTCTCTCAAACTTGGTGTTGTGACCACTTCTCTGGGGAGCCTGTTCTCTACTGCCCTGTGGGTGAGGAGCCTTTCTCTAATAAACTCAAAAGCCTTTCAGAGTTTTCTATCTGTTTCACAGATATTTCTCATTGTAGAATATAATGCACTTTGAAGACATAATTTTATTATAATCTCTGGAACAATATCTGTTGACAAACATCCATCCACATTTGTCTTGATGATATACTTTATAGGAGGATATATTGTATTTTCAAATTGGTTTGTAAGGACCTGCTCCAGCAAGCTGCACTATCGTGTTTAACTGCAAGTCTAAATATTTCTGTTATTTCTTACATTCTGAGTACAAATTAATGAAGTATTTTGCTTAGCCTGGATAGAAGATGATTAATTATTAATCTGCTCACTGCGCTGACCAGTTAACAATAGCATTAATAACTTCCTTAGTTATATCTTTCAAAACTTGTTCAAATATTTGCAGGGGGTTTTGCCAGTCTAATGACTGCTCTAAAATGAGGTCTCTGTTGTCTGTTGTTGCCTAAAGTATTTTTCCTGCATTGAAAACGTTCAAATGATGCATAATTTAGTAGTGTATGAATGAATATTGCAAGTGCGAAAAACTTCCTATATTTCTTTGCCAGAAATTTCTCTATAACCTTCTATATCAAAATCCTCAGGTAACCTTTCTTTCAAATATTCTTACCAACACTTTAATAAGTTTTGGGTGGGTTGCTTGTTTAGTTTTTTGTTTGGGTGGGCTATTTTGGGTTTTTTGTTCTGAAAATATTTAGAGAAAGAAGAATAAATTATTTTGGATGTCAGTTGTTCACCATTGTGTAACTAACCCTGGCTGAAAACAGTAGTCCTCATTAGATATGCAGAAAGAGCAAAGGTTTAGACAGAAAGCAAAATGAGTTCAGTAATAGATTGGGCTGTTCAAACACGAAGAAAAAACAGCCAGCCAAAATTTACAGATACTAATCACTCCTGAATCCATTGGAAGACAGAAAAAGAGCTATCACACTCCCTTAATAAGAAAATCTGTATCTGTTTAAAAAGGATATTTGAAAAGTTATTTTTAAGCTGTGTGCCATTGGAGCATTTTTGCAAGGATAGCAAAGCATAACCACTCAGTTGTAGCCTGATTGGATGTAGAAAAGATGTTATGATGAAGGGTAAAACCACAATTGTTTGCACAGGCTGGGCAGGCATAGGGATTGAGAGCTAGGAAATGGAGGTAATGGCTGCTTTTCAGAGCAGGCTGTTCCTATAGATCACTACTATAGAACAATGAAAAAAAATTATTTCTGAATATTGGGCATCCATTCAGACCAGTACACTCACATTTTTTTCATACCAGAAATACTAAAATTATGCTAAAGTTTGTACATTCATTCATTTCTTCCAGCTAAATACTTTACCGAACAAGATAGATATTGAAATCACCTGTTCCACAGAGTACCTTCTAAGGTCCAGTAATCATATTTTAGAAACTGATATTGTTTCAAAAGTATGGTATGATAGAGACGTGTAACACTACAAATTCACTTCAGAATCTGTTTTCCTATCTCAATGTAAGTTTGTCATAAACTACAAATCAGACCTAAAACAAAAAGAAAATACTCAGGAACAAAATTTTATAGGGCACATCTACAGGCTGTTGCAATCATTAAAATAATTGCATACCTTCAATAATGTAAATAGGACATGAGGCATTCTTGTTGTCCAGTAAGAAGCAATCATCTGTACATAAGTTTGTGTCTGTGTAACTGCTTTCTTCAAATTCTTTCTCCCTGGATAACTGCTTCTTTTGGCTTAAGTGTCAATCAAAATGTACAAGTGGATCAGAAGCCTAAAAGTGTGTTGTGGGTTTGACATAATAGCAGACTGCACTGAGACCACTTGCCTCTGGAGAGAGAACAATTTGCTGCAAAACTGCACTGGATCCCTAGTGGTGCTAAGTCCACAGAGTCAATAAGCACACCACTCCTGCTCCTGCCCTTCTGACAAGCAGGCAAATAGTGTGGGCTGAGAGGTTGTCCTGGATGCCATTACACCTCCCACAGATCCCCACAATGCCTGGATTTATTCTATTTGTTACTCTGTACAAATTCAATAAATTATAGATGATGTGGCAGTAAACGGACTGCATGAGTTCTTTCAATTATTTTTATTCAGTTAGTTTCTTTCCATGTCAGGCTTACCTGTGTGCTAGCATAGTAATATTGAGGTGCTAGTACCAGTAAAACCAAGTAGGAGTTTGAAGTAAAATTTTAATAACTTTATCGATTTTAAAACCCTGTCCACAAAACCCTGCATTTTTTTCACCCAGTTAAGTTACAGAGTAATTAAAGGATTTTCAGTAACACTTCACTCATAGTTGGCTTTTAAAAGAGAAATGAATTACATAAAAAGAGCTTTCAAAATCTTTGTTTTCTTTGAAGATGGAGATCTATGCAAAGGGAAAATCTCAATAATGAGTCATATGTACAAACAAAATGTTTATTTTTCTGAGCAAATTCACTTATGAAATGATAACGTATAGCAAACCTCAATAACACTGTTATTAATATTACTAAAAATCTCATTCTTCCAAATAGAGTTATTTGAAGCCAGTGTGCAATGTGTCAAATTTCTTCTTTAAATATTTCTAGGCACAGGAAGTACCAGTAAGCTGCTGGTGTTTGCCATATTTCCCATTGCATATTCAGGACTTTAAAAATCTCACTGATTTATGAGCAGAAAGAATCATTATAAATGCTGCTGCATTTATCAGAAAATGCATTAACAGACACAGGTTTCTAATTCATGAATAAAAGATCCTGTATTTATTTTCTTATTGTATGGGAGTAGAAGAGAGAGAAGGAAAGATTACTTTTCATGCATCTCAAGAAAGTGGTAAAACACTTTTAGAAAGAAAATTTGTTGCTCAAACCTTACAGTGAAAAAAAGAGGTGGATTAATTTTATAATAAGAAGAAAAATAAGGGAAGTGGATGAGATTTTATGGGTGGAGAGAAGTGCATTTCGGCTGTAAAATCTTGTGTGTTGCAAGCACTAGATGCACAAGCCTTGGAGAACTTGTTACACTTTTTGCAGCATATATCATATGAGAAACCCCTGCCTCATGGGTCATGCACCTGAAGTCACAGCAATCATTGCTGTGCTTTATGCTGCTACCACAGCCTATTCTAGGTATGACAGCTTTTTACCTTCATGAACAATCTGTCACCTCAGTGAAAGAAATCAAGCTTGTGAAGAAAATGTTTGGATTTTTTCTTCTTTTTTTTTTTTCCTTATGATAGTAAGCAATCTGCTGTCAGTGCAATTTCACCAGTACTATCCTTGTCACTCTGGGGGAAACAGCTGTTGCCTCTAACCATCTCCTATGTGTTCTTAAGTTTTATCTCAACGTCTGTATCATCTGTGTAGAGAGGCTTTATTGCCAATGCAGAAAAGTATGTTTTTCTGAACTGAGGTTAAAAGCAACAAACCTGCAGTTTTGTAAGCATACTGTACTTTGAAAAAAATGAATTTTTTAAATGGTTAAATCACACAGGTTCTAGAGGGCAAGTACACATTAAGTAAATTACAGCTTAAAAAAAAAGAAAAAAGAGAAAAGGAGGGGGCAAAAATTTATACCATTTCAACAGCAAAACCTATTCCCATACAAGATGCTGAAGTAACTTAATTTGAATTATAAGCCGAAAGGAAATTATGTGCAAAATAATTATCAAGGTTTCTTCTTTTCTCTTGATCAACAAGTCTACAAAATGTTGTCAATTTTGATTCCTAACTTCTGATCCCTGATTGCAATTTTGCATAAACTGATTGGCATCTTAGAAATTGTATGTGAGTGAGTGGACAAATGTTGTGGAAATAAGACAGACTGTTTTCATTTGACCTTTCTATTACCTTTGTTTCCAACAAAACAGAGAACAGTAAGTTATAAAAATTTTCTCTGACTTTGATTGGTGCCAGTTATCATAGGATCACAAAATGTCATCAGGTTAAAATATTCTAATTAATCTAAAGTCACATTTGAGAAGACATATTGCTATGTACAGTTCTTTCTCAGGATAGAAAAAATTAGATCAGCATGGAAATTACATCTTCAGGATAGAAGATGACAATGTCATCTTCTAAATATGTCTTTCTTCAGGATAGCTGAATATGTCTTTCCTTCCAGATGACCAATTTTAACTTTATCTTCTTTACAGTAGTGTAGGACTTTTCCACTTGCCAATAAAAGTAGTAGAGTTTTAGCAGATGAAATAGATGAAAGTTTTTTGACCTTTGGGGAAATACTTACACCCTGGTCTTGTGAGGGTTTCCCTTCGCACCTGTGTGTGAGTGATTGTGCCTGTCACACCTCTGCTCTCCATGGTCATACTCTGGTTACGTGTCCATCTGCTACTCCCTGTGCTGGTTTATTCTCCTATGCACATATTTGGGCAGTTTGGAGAAACTTGAATATGTGATAGGGGTGAGGAAGTCTGCTTACCTGTTGCTGTGTTCCGAGCAATTGTAAATTGCTACCAGGGGAAGGATGATAGCGCATAAATTAGAAATATCATGAATGAGAAATGTTTTTCCTTTCTGCATGAAAATCTGTGCCAATTAAAGTCTTGACTGATACCCTTAAGGAACAGAAAAAAATAAATTGGGAGGAGGAAAAAAGACTGAAGACACAGATAGAGACACCAGTGATGACAGCCGCTCCTAGTACTTTGGAAATAAAGCAAGAAGAGCTATTGTGGCTGTGTTTAAGCCATGTTTGAGGTTTCCCTATGTGAGGATAGGAATTTGCATCCAGGGTAGACAGTCACATTTATCATGGTGTTTACTCCATGTAAATGACCCCTTGGGATGAAGTAGGCAACTCAGAGCCCTGCAGCTTTGAGTAGCACAAGATCACTCTACAGATAGTTTAGGAGAAACCCAAGATGTCTGAAAGAGAGCTAATTCCAAGCTAAAAAGAAAAAAAAAAAGATTTTTATCTTCTGTTAATTTTACCATATTACTGGCTTCAAAAAATTAAGTTTTTTGGGGGGTTTTGTTTCTTTATTTCTTTTATTTTGTTTTGATGTTTTCCTTTGGATAAGAGATTTTTTGGGGTTTATCATATTAGTAACTTAAATTCTGAAACATTTCCAAAAACAAGATAAGAAAATTTTATCAGAAGATATGGTTTTGGCTTTTGCAATTAAATTGTAAATAAAATTATGGATTATTCTGGGTTTTTTTTCAGACAATCATATAGACTTACAGTGGCATAATAAGTCTAATAAAGTCTAGTTTTATAAATACATTCCATAATTATTTTTTTTCTGGAGTAGGTAACTATCAGCAAGGTAGTGTGTCTGTGCACAAAACTTGTGTATGAGCTGGAAAGTCATAGGCAAGAAATGCTGCATTTGAATAGTAGTTCTCTAGATTAGTCTTGAAAATCTCCCATCAGAGCCTGTGCTGTCCCCACTAACAAGAGACTCAGAATTACCCTGGGATTTTACATTACTCAGGTGTGCGCAGTGATTCTGTTAATATGAACTTTAAATGGCTTTCTACAACCTGGCTCTTCATAAATTACCGAAGGTCCCGATTATATTGTACATATAATATGGAACATAATCCTTTCCAAAAAATGAAATTGCAGAATTTTTGTGAGCACTTGCATTATTCCATTACTGAAACATAACTGATGCATGAAGCAGATGTTAGCAGCAATGGCAGCAGCAGCAGATGCTGTGTGCTGGGAAGTGTGTGAGGCTTGGGAGGTCCACAGGGAGTATCTGGGGGGATTTCTGAGCTCCTATCTCCTTTAATTTGTGTGTTTGAAGGGACAAATTGGTAGCTGAAAGGTCTCACAAGAGAGGTGGGTGACAGACGGGCAGTGTCCCCATTACCAGTTTAAATGATGGGAAGCTGCATATAAACTGCCCAGAGGGATTACCAGCAAACGGCAGGCACAGAAAATGGAAGTGGCATGGCACTGTTCATGGCAGTTCTCATGGAAAGATGTGCAGAAAGGGCTGTGAGCTCTGAGAGTTATTAGGTTGCCATGTGCTCTGCTCACCCACTCGTTTAAGCTGCAAACCCAGTAGTCAACTCAGCAAACTGTGACTGTGCAAATCTATCCAGCAGCCTGAGGTCTTCAGAGAATAAAGGGCTTCTTAACCTGTGTTGTTATGTTAAAAGCATGGTGGTGGAGATTACCTGTTGGTCTCTGCAGCTGACAGGAATGAGCTACCTAGCCAGGTTTGCCTGAGATGGACAGAGGTGTACCCGGACAGACTTACTTGGGAAGCTGCTGTCTAGGTGCAGGGCCATAAAAACTGTATGGGTGCCCACTTGGTAGAAGAAGGTGGAAGATCCACCTGCACATAGTGTCATATGGTGAAGTGACTCAAGCAGTGGGAGGAGGAGCTGCAGAAGGAAAAAATCAGGTTACACTGAACAAAGGAAAGAGGACCAAGATCAATGGGCAAGATTCACACACAGAAACTGTACCTTCAGCTCATAATTAAAACTGCAAAAGGAGGTGGTGAGTGCTGGTGCTGGGTGACTTTTGACAGGCACAGAGACACTCATCGGCAGACCTGATATACATTTAAGGGAAATCTGCAACTTGCGAGGAGACAGGATCCAATTTGCTGTACAGAGTCTGCCACAGCTGGTTAAAAGCCTCTCCTCTACATCTTTTCCATGTGGACACAAATGCAAGAAAAATTTACGGAAAAATCACCAGGACATCAGAGCCCTCAAAGCCCAAGTGAAGGGACAGATCTTCAAGTGATCTTTCACCTGATCTTGCCAGTCAAAAGCCAGGGTAAAGTTGATGTATTATGCATATCAATACCTGGCTTTGTGGCTGATGTTGCTGTCAGATTTTTGGTTCTTTGAAGAATAAAGCCTATTGGATGCAGATGAGAAGAGGCATGATAATATCATATTTAGAAGAGGCATGATAATCTTCACTAGCAGATCGGCTGAGTGAATTGTATCTAAACTTGGAAACTTAGAGTTATGATCCACAGCTGTGACACCTGTATATCCACAAACCATGAGGCAGTTGAATGCACCTGCCAGTGCATTCTTCACTACCAGACTATTGAAGAATGATCACCAGCTCTTTCCAAAGGCAAGAGTATTCCATGAAGCCAGTTTAAGGGCAGTTATACCAACACATAATCTGGGAAACAGACAGCAGGAACTGGATTCCTGTGCCCACTCTGAGATTTTGGGCATCATATGAATCACAGAAACATGATGGGAAAAGGTACATGATTAGATGTCTATGATGGATGGCTATAAAATCTTTTGGAAAGATAAGAAGAGAAGAAGAGGATTTGGAATTGTGCTTAATGTAAAAGAGGTATGAGGTAGAGATATGGAGGTATAGAGATCATGAAAGTTCTTGGGAACAAAACTGAAGTTATTATCACCATGGGGGAAACTTTTATTTGGTTTCTGTTACTGACCTCCCAGTAAGAGTGACAAGACCAAGGAAATATTTCTTCAATTGCTCAAAAAATTCTTGGGTCAACAGAACCTTGTCCTCATGACACATTTCAGGTACCTTGACATTGTTTGCTAAAAGCACATAGCTCTGCCAATCACAAGATGTACACCAGATTAGTGGAATTCATTGAACTGCTTTCTGATGCAGATACTGGAAATGCAGATTAGGGACAAGGTATTGCTGGATTTACTGCTCATAAATTGAGCAAATTTAACTTGACAACATTACTTCAAACAGTAACCCTGCGTACAGCAACCACAACATTGTGGATTTCAAAATCTGACTGAGCACACTAAAAATCAGTAGTAGAGCAAACACTGTGGGTTTTAGAAGAGAGAGTTTCAGTATCCTAAGACACCAGCTGTGAAAGAGTCCATCGGAAGCAACCATGGAGGGGAAAGTAGCTTGTGCATGCTAAGAGTTATTCAAGACCAGCCTCCTGAAAGCACAAAGGAAAGCTGCAAGGAGGTTGAAGGTTTCTCTCTTCACAAGGAATCAGATGGAGAAGACCAGGGGAATTGGTATAAGTTGCACTGGAAGAGGTTTCATCTCAAAATAAGAAAGAAATTTTTTACAGTAAGATCAGTCGTTCAGTGGAACATCCTCCCAAAGGGACACAATAAAATCTCCATTGCTGGATATTTTTAAGATGTGATAAGACAGAGATGATGGATGGATGGATGGATGGATGGATGGATGGATAGATAGATAGATAGATAGATAGATAGATAGATAGATAGATAGATAGATAGATAGATAGATAATGTGATCCAAGCGCCATTTCCCATGAAAGATTGGACTAGATGATTATTTGAGGTCACTTCCAGCCAAGTGAGTTATATATTTCTGTCTACTTACATCTCATTCTTTTATTTTCAAGGGAGAGGAATGTGATACTGAACATCTGCTGTTTTACAAGATATGTTCAAAAACATATAAAACTTGTAATTCCAACATAGAGATCTCTATTTTTTATATCTTCAAATAACATATCAGTTTGCCAGATTAAATCAACTTTTGTATTAAATTTAAGTCTGATTTGGATACTTTCTTGAAACCTGAGCATGTGAGAAAGTGAAAGCAATCACTGTAAACAAATGTAATTTGTTTATTTAGTCCTCTAATAGGGTTTCCTACGTCTCAAAGTCAGTTAAATAGATGTTTAATAGAATGAATATGGATGAATCAATACAAGAATCCATATTAATGAAGCCCCTCCTCATTGGTTTGGTGAGTTTTTTAGAAGGTAGAAATATCTGTGTTTGTCTCAATTAAACTTCTGAAGACTTTGATAAAACAGAATTTAACACTTATTTTTATATGTGTTCTTTCATAGCTGATATAGTAATGAACAGAAATAACCAGACTTATCCCAGCATATCCAATAATACTTCCTCCATCTTACAGAGAAAAAATTCTTGCTCATTGGGAAATGAAGTAATCTATACTTACATTTTGCATCTACAGCTCACCAATCTAAATACACCTATTTAGGTCTAGGAAGCCATACAAATGTCTTTTAGGCATACATTCCTAACTATCTACTAATGATTCTAGTATTTTTTCTTCTGTTCAAAATATTCATGCTCAATATGCACTATATATTTCTGAATATATATGAATATAACAATTCCTCATACATGGGAACATTTACAACATCATCTGATAAAAAATATATATGCGACTAATACATAGTACTAAAAAATTTCACTTGGAAAATAAAAAGTTATATGCACATGAATCTGCTGTGGATATTGCTGCAATTAGCATTTTCCTGTAAAAGCTGTAACCCAGGGAAGTTAATTGGAAATTATGCATATTCACCCTTATAAATATTTAAAGAAAGAAAGATTATGGAACAGTTTCACTGCTTTTGGAAAAATTAATTTTAATATCTATAAACAACAAATGCGTATAGCAGCACTTTCAATGCCAGCAAAATCCTTATACTTATTATTTTCCCAGTCATTTGCTGGATTTGTGATGATGGTCCCTTGCAAGACATGAGAAATTTTAGATTTCAGGCACATTTTTATCAAAACAGAAACATAAGATATTCCTGGTTCATTTCTTCATGAGCTCAATTATTATTTTTATGTTCAGACTTAATAATTAAGGTTACAAATCAAAGCACTCAGAATTCTGAAAATGAAGAACTTGGAAGCTGAAAAGCAGATTATCATGCAGTCTTTAAACACATAGTCCAGCCCCTCTAGTGTATCCAGATTGCCTTGGCATAAAAATATATCAGAATTGCTGAATCCAGGAGGATATGGCCTATATGCTTCAGGTTAACTTGTTGAATAATCCAGAGTTTATTAATGAATGTGCCAAATACTGCTTCAGTCTGATGGGAGGAACAAGAAGAAAAAAATGATGTTTCAACTGAAGCAGCTGAGCAATTTTTGGTGGCAGTTCTGCTACAGGGCTTCTATGGGATCCTTGACAAATGATTAAAACTGGGCTTTGCAGCATACATCACATGTAGTTTGTTCTGCTCCAGGAGATGATTTGTAGAAGTGTATACTAAGGAAAACCACAAAGTGGCTAAAAATATAAGTAACCTGAAATATCAAAGCACAAATCTTCAAAAGATGAAAGATACATTAAACCATACTGAGCTTTACACAGCTGAGCAGAGACCTCTACCAACATTCTGACATACACACCCTGAAATTTGGATATGCACCTGTCTGTCAGCAATCTGTTCATTTTTAACTTGGAAGCCAAATGAATATTTTTCACCCTGACAACAAAAAATTAAAGGTAAATGCTCAACAACTATCAGGAGACTTTCATTGCTTAGAGCAGTAGGCAAATCAAAGCAGAATAATTTCTGAAGCCTTGGTTCATGAAGTTGTGGAAGCTGAAAACACCCACCAAATTTTTACTGGTATCAGTCTCAGTTGTACAGAGTCCTATACGGTTTTTTATTCCCTCAAAGTTCAAGTGAGTCCAAATAATGAGTAACATCTTCAGGATTAAATATGGATTTCCCCTCATCAGATTTACAAATGGAAGTATTGTGCAAAGTTTCATGCCCAGGCACACTTAAACAGCAGCTTTATATCATTTAAAATCCACACATGGATTTTTGTCTAAATTCGGTAGAATGTCCTATTCTGTTGCAAAGACAGCATTATGCATCTTTAATGTCTCAGAACAGCCAATTTGTTACACCTGAGTAGTAATTTTAGTGCTTTTTAAAACCACTGAAAGCCAGAAAATACTGGTTCTACAGGGACACCTCAGCCTAATTTAAACAGAAGTAAAATGACTGGGCCCCCGTGAAAGGGCAGTCACTGCATAACCTCACTGTATCTCTGAGTCCAATCATCTCCCCATCCCAACTGTATTTCTTCACAGAGCTCAATTCCTCATTGCTCTGTGTGGAAGAAACATTGATCTCACATTTCTGTAAGACCAATCCAATTTTGACCAATCCAATTTTAACCTCTCTCTACATTTGCCTTCAGTTGAAACCAAACAGTGCCATAGCTCACGCATGACAAGCCCTCACCTAACTGCATTAGTTCCAGTCATTTGTGATTTGAACATTATTCTTGATCTGTTCTGACATTTCATCCACAGCAGCCAGCAGGGTAATGGGAAGGCCATTTCAGTGTTATTGCTCAGATTCTAGATAGCAGAGTTTGTATTCAGTGTTACTTCAACACCAAGGAGTTCATTCCATTATGATGAAACATGCTATTTCTAAATTCACCAAAGCGGTATATTGCAGTAAATAACAATAATGTTCCCTCAAGGGTAAAAAGAAAGAGTAAAGCTCTCAGGTGGGTAGGTCTATTCCCTTAACAAATAGCACCACTAACTTCTCAAATGTAACAGTAAGATCAATACTTAATATGGACAATCAGATATCAAATTATATGAAAATGAAGGGGAATTAAAGAAATATCACCATGGTGCTATCTCATAGTTGTTCAAGTCTAGAAGAGAATATGAAAAGAATGTGTTCTGGTCATGTACTACACCTTAAAAGTAGTTAGGTATCCACTAAATGCTTTATTTTGTTTACTCTCTGACAACCTGTGGTACAGCCTCATCTATCAACATTGCATCACAAAGCAATCATGAGCTTATGTAATGAATGATAATGACTTTCTTATTGGAAAAATAGTAAATCTGCATGTCGTCAATTAAACTAAGGTAACTTAATCCACAATTAATTAAATTAACATTATCAGTTAAGACAGAGTTGGAAATTATATAAGTTGAAAAATCTCATGCTGTAAATATCTGGTGCAATCATAATGAACAATTAGTGTATGATAGGGTTTGATTAGATTAAATCAATCTATAGTCACAGCACAAAAGTTTAATTGAGGATGAAGGTAGTTGAAGACAGAATAATCAACACACAGCTCAGAAGGTTTGCCAGCTATCTTTAATCTATCTATACTAGAAAATATGTAATCATCAGTAAATGTGCAGCAGTCCTCATCTGTGAATTTCTTCATTCTAGGAAAGTAGGGCATACTGAAAGCATTAAAGTGAAATCCTAAAAGCAATCCAGGTGTAGTTTGTTGATTCAGTTTACACAAAATTAAAGTGTGAGTGGGAACAAATTATTTCTGTACGTGCTTATGCATTTGGCTCATACAGATGCATGCTAGAGAAACTGAAAATTAACCTCTTTCAAATAGACCAAGTAATTGACTCAGAACCTAAAATGGAAGGTATTTTGCTTCCTATATTACATCTCAGTGTTTTAATGTTTCTGTTATTTCTTAACAAGGAAAACAGAACTCGTACCAATTTTTTTCCCCATTAAAGCCAATCATCCTTATTACTAGATAAATTTAGAAAGGAAAATCAATAATTATGAAATCAGTTGTTCAGTGCCATTCAAAACAGCATATTTGATGGGTTATAAAGGATAAAGGTACAAAACAAACTTACTATGATGGTGACAAAGGTAAACACACAGGCCACAGTTAGAATATAAACACTGTAATCTCTAATAAATATGCTCACTTCATATCAATGAAATCTATTTTGACATCTTAAAACTTGGCTGTGAGATTAATAAGAATTCTGCAGCCATCTTTCACCTTGGGGTGTGCAGGTGTCTAACTTTTCACCTTTCCCAAGATGGAAAGTATGATACCATTTTGACTCCTGCTCAGCCAAGCACTTCAGCCTGTGCTTCTCCTCCAAGAAGATTAGCCTGGAAGAGTAAGAGTTAGAGAATTCTACCTAAAGTTCTTTTTCCCAAGAACGGGTAAAGATCCAGATTCAAAGTACACTGATATTCACAATGTTTCCTTCAGTCTCATGGTTTCAATGCTTAGTTTACTGCTCTCTACTACTGTTTCAGCTTTCTACTTGAACCTAGCTGTTTCAAACAATGTAGTTTACCATCTCCGTTCATCCACTCTCTTCATGTCTTACTTTCTTCTTTCATCATAGCATCCTGCGATTTATTATTGGAATTTACAGTAGTAAAGGCTGGATTCAAGTTCACAGTTAAAGGATTTTAGTTGAAACTGAAAAGCTGCAGCTAGGAGCTCCATGTTTGAAAACTTTGTGCTCCAGAGTTTATGCCTCCCTCCAAAGCCATGTGGGAGGCAAGGCAAAACTGGAGCTGTCCCAGTGACAATAACATTCATGTAATGTCCTTACTGCAACTAGCCCTCCGGTACTACGTAGCTATACTATGCTTTCCGGGAAGCAAAAGAGTTTGGAAAATGGGAATTAATTCAGTTTTTTTCCTGTATTGTTTGAGTAGTTTCTTACCTTTTCCTGTTTATCCACCCTTTCCTGCCCCACAGATCACCTGTGCAGAGCTTTTTCTGCTGTGATGCCTGTGTCAAGAAAAAATAACTCTACTTTGGAAAGGCAGAGCTTCAGGAAAAAGTTTGGAATGAGTCTAATAAACACTCATGGATATTAAAAAAAAAAAAACAGGAAAAAAGTCTTTAAAAACACATCTTATTCATTGTCTGCTATAGTAATAATAATAATAATGGTGGAAGTAGTAGTAATAGTAGTAGTAGTAGTAGTAGCAGTAGTAGTAGTAGTAGTAGTAGTAGTAATACCATTGCCATTCTCTGAAAGAAATTTTTATTTGGTTTTTTTGTTTCTTTGCTGTTTCACAACTGATATTCACATGGTTTTTAATTCTCCTAAATGGCTCTAGGTGATAGCAGAGAAACTCTTCTTCTTGTACTCTGCAACAGCTTTGTGTTCACAAAACCCAAAATATGGCAATCTTCAAAGTTGGTATGCTGCCTTGTTTTCGAAATAAATAGATGCACACATGCTTTATGTTTTGACCTACATGCTGATATGTTTGTACAATATCAGTATTTGAGGCACAAGAACATCTGGTAAATCACAACCATACAAACTGAATTGTCACTTGCAATCCAGGTTTGCAGATCTGCCTAACTTTGAAAAGCATAATTTCAGGTTACACTTCAATCCAATATAGTCATCCTGACATATTAATGTATCATAAAATTTGTTTTAAGAATTGAGAGTGTGACAGCAGAAATGTTTGTAAAACAGGTTTTTATGCCTTTCCTAGGTTTATATATGTCACAAGAGATTAGGAAATTATTTTAGTGGCATCTTTCATTTTAAATGGCATATGCTAATGATAAAATCTTTGTGTATGCTATGGTATTTTGATAGATTAAAAGACCTTGAGATTTCACAGCTTGAAAGTTTATGCAAAGAACAGCCATTAATTTTCATTTATTTTTCAAAGGTAGAAGTGATCAAACCATATGGTGAAGCCTTTTTCTTACATATCATGCATAAAGATATAAATCAGAAAGAAGAAAGTAGCTCTGAAATTTTTTTCTTTAATTATCCCACAAAAATATCTGAAGTTCAGGGTTCTTTCAGATCCTGAGAGTGATTAAATATGCCCTTAAATTCTCAAATTTTTGCTTTACTACCTAAATTTTGAAAATAAAATCATCCACTTGGTAATGCGCCATTAAAGAAAGCACCAGAGTTATAAGAATTTTTGAGTGCTCTTACTTGCAGTAATAATTCCTATATTTTCAGTACAGAAAAAGCAGTAAATCTCAGAAATCAAGGTGACATTTACAAAAGATTAGAGATTGCTAAAACTTGGATGTCATGTTAGCTGTTGTTAAAGATTAGTTGATAGTTAGAGATTTAATGATAAACAGAAAATACTCTTCCTGTATTAGATCTAAGAACACAAGCTTTCTCTTATTTTATGCTGCATTTTTTTCCCATGTCAGCCTTTTTAAATCATCCCTATCAACATATACCAAGTTACTAGAATTTGCAGAAAGATGGAGTATTGTTTGTAGGGTAACCCTTGGTTTGATGGCTAAATAAAACCTACATCAATGTTTCTATATATTTTGGTGACAGCAAGCAATTCTTCAATGTCTAAATACTTTTAATATGCTCTTTTTAATAGCAGGCTTTCAAAGCAATTTTTAATTGATTTAGTTCTCATGCTTTACTTTTTAAAAATTATTTCTTTGTTGTTGTTATTTGAGTTCTAATATTCCTTTAAAAGGTAACGTAAAAAAATCCTAAATAAAAAGAAATAAAGACTAATGCATTTATTAACAGGAGCAATTGTGCTCCATGTACAGAAGACATTTATCTACTTTAAATGTCTTATGTACATGGAATACAATATGAAAGAACTTTTTGCATTAAGAGCAGTTATTCACTGAAATACTCTCCCCACAGGATGTGATAAAGTCCTCATTACTGGAGGTTCTCAAGATGGAACTTGCCAGAATTCTAGATAAATTTCATCTAGGATCCCTTTCCCATGAAGATCTGGACCAGATGATCTTTTAAGCTGCCTTCTACCCTGAACTATTTTACTGCTCTATGATATGACTCTATAAATAATTACTTAAATGAAGCAAAGTTTTGCAAGTCTGGACCTCAAATATAGGTGGAGATGCATGCAACCAACACCATCTGTTTCCGGATAACTGAATACACAGTTTTGTACAGAATGTATATATCACACTCTACTGTTACTCTATGTTGGATCTTTCACTCTTTCCCCATCCATCTTCATACGCATGCCTAATTCAGCATCTTTGTGATTAGATGCTTATAGTCTGAATTAACCATCATTGTTATGGACATTCTAATGTTTGGGCATATATGCATCCATCTCCTTGCATCAGCAAATGTGTGATTATGCTGTTGGTTTAGCTACATTTTGTGGTAAAATGTCAGAAATTATCTGTGTTTTTATGGGGCAGTAAATGACAATGAACTCTCAATCTTAATGGGATTGTTTCCAACTTTGACCCCTTCCTCCTGTTTTTGGGTAGGTTTTGTAAGTGGGCACAATGTAGCATGTCACCTCATCATAATACCACAGTTCTATCCAGCACAGAAGCAAGTGTTGGGTCAAACCAGTACAGAAGTAGCCACTTCAGGATCACAAGATTGTAGAGAATAAATTTCTGTAGAAAGCTGCTTTGATCAACTCTGGTTGTGACAAAAAGATGAAGGATGGTTTTGGAAGGTCATTTGTGCTCCTCAGTTCAATCTACCTCCATTATCCAAGAGCAGAAAAATAAAATTAAATCTGTTTTTACTGATTATAGTTTCCAGTAAACAGTAAATATTGTGCCATGATAATTTACAATAAAGATTTATACCTGTCTACCATTTTTAGTCTTTAATTTAAATTCTCGTAAATTAACACAACTAAATAAAATATTCTTTAAAGACCTTGATTTTTTATTTAGAAAAAAAAGTTAAACAGCATTAAAACCAAAGTAAAAGATTAAAAGAAATCTTAAAGAACAGAATTCAGTGTTTAGATTAAAGCAGTTAAATGCATCAGTGCAAGTATGGATGATGTGCTTTAGAAAGAGGCAAAATGTTGCCATAAGGCAGGAAAAATGGATTGTGCAAGATTTTGTATATTCATTTACTGGTCATAGACATCCAGAAATATGATAATTAAAAAATTCAGTCTTAAGTTCTTCCTGTCTCATACCCCTTCTCCAAACTAAGTAATTCACAATAAAATTAGACAGTCACAGGGAGTCTGCTTTACATTTATTTGGATTTATAGATTTGACAAAAGAAATATAAGAAAGTAACATAAGGAAAAAGATATGATTTTTTTCCTTTTTTGCTTCAAGTACTATGGGGAAACAGTGATTCCCTACTACAGATTTTCACTCTGGGGACACTCACATGTGAATCCAATGTGCTGGATTCTTCTCTTCCAGTTGTATTCACACTATCCTTCCTGCAGACTAAATATTAATTATATTCTAGGAGTAACCCTGGGTTTGACTACTCAGCAAGCAAGCCACATGCTCACAGCTTTGGAACTAATTATAGCTGGCAAGGATAAATCATTAGGAATGCTTATCCTAATTTGCTTAGGAAATTTTAAGTGTTGGTGTAGACTCATCTAAAATCTGCCTGGTTAGTCTCACAAAGAGTTTGGAGGAGAAAGAAGAGTGAAGAAAGGGGAGAGGGGTAGGCAGTAATGGCAGCTAGCATTCCCTAAGTGGGTCCAAGTTTTCGACAAATACAAATGTTCTCATTCCCAGTTCTACCCCTACTCTCCTACATGATTAGACTTCAGACACTCTTGGAAGGACTCTGCACTACCAACACATTAGAAAAGACATTGCATTACAGAATAAGTTGTATTTCAAACAGGCCTGTTTGAATATTGCTCTTTCAGAGTGCTGTTGAACCCTGTATACCTTGAGCAAAACTTGCTGTAATTGAGGCCAGAGAAAGAACACATAAACAGAGGGAAAAAGAAAATCAATAAGTGATAGCAGGAATTTATTGGTTAAACATGTTCCTTTAAAGATCCTTATGTGAGAATGTTGAAATCTCACAAAATATGTGTGATAACTACCATCTCCATGTCAATGTAAGGCTTTTACCTTTCTGCTTTATTTGCCGTACTGAAACTGGCAAATACAACTAGTTTGAAGGTATGTCCCACAAAATAGCAACCAAAATAAGGGTCACGATCAGCAATGAATGGTCCGTTCTTGGGAAGCAATTTTTCTATAAGTGTCAGAAAATCAATGACTTCCATGGAATGTAACAGTTCTGACAATCTCGTCTATAAGGAACAGAGGCTCACTTGTTTCCCCTCTTTTTCATCCTTTCTCTGTTCTTATAAGAATCTGAACATATGTCTAGCTAGTATCTCAATTTAAATGGTAACAAACCAGTTAGTAGCAGAGCCTTCATTTTAGCGCATGCACGTTTTAATTTTCTGTCACAACTCTTGACTAATCCAGCTCCTAAGTTTTAGGAATGTGTTAACAAATATCATAACAAGCTAATGTGAACTAAAGAGAAAGAGAAAAAAATCAAGTCTTTGAAATGAAACAGAAATAAGCTATTTTCTTCTAAATAATGTATTTGCTCAAGCTGCAGTCTGAGTATATGTGTAAATGATTAAAATCTAATAAGCAATCATAGGACACTTCGATTTTCAATAGAAAACTTCACGCTGAATACAGACTAAATTAGAGTTGCAGCATAAATTATTTCTGTGAAATAAGCAGCACCTACATAGAAACCCTCTTTTTTTCCAGCTGTGCAAGACACACTGCATTTGTGCATGTAGCAATCAGCTGACAAAAAGTGATTCAATTTCTAGGATGACTGCAAACTTCTGCAAAACTACCACTCCTTAGCCAAGGTCTGGGACTGGATTTGTCCTGGATACAGCAGGTGTTGTTTTGTGTTCCTTAAATAGATCATCCCTTAGCTTTTAACAGTAGGACTTCTTCATAGCGCCTATCTGCTAAAATGCTCTATTTACCAGCATTTTGGATCCACAGACCAATTGATCTTTGTATTCGTTTGTTAAAAGCATGTGTATGATTCTATCACTAATGACCTCTGAGTTCCAGATGGTTCATAAAAGAATGCTGTGACATGTGTTTTCTACAATAATTGAAAAATGTTTGGGGTTTTATTTTATTTTAATCACAAGTGTATAATTCTGATAGCATGCCAGCAAACGACATGATTTCCAGAGAATGAAAATGAATACGATGATTTCATGTGCAATGATTTCCAGACCACTAGACTGCCCATAAATGAATTCTGGTTCTATGTGTACTGAGATTAAATTGAAAATTTTGAACTATTAAACCTGTCCATATCACTGAAGATGGTAGATAAGGAGCGCAGGTTCTTGTCTTATTTGAAAGTCAGCAAACACATGAGGTGAGCAGTGTCTGACCTCATTATCATCTGGCAGGTCCATTTCTTTCCTTTCTAACAGCAGTAATGAAAAAAAAAGGAGGGACATATTTTTCTTTTGACAGAGAATCATCTGATTTTACACTAAAATATGCTATGATTTAAAACCCAGTTTCTGCCCTTGCCAAGAACCTTCACACCGTCACAGAAATTAACATGAAAGTTACAGCTCTCACTGAGTCATCAAATCTTTTTCATTTGTTCTCTAGTCTCTAGAGCCTCTCTATCTCATTCTACAACCTTCTGCTAAGTGATTTTACATCAGAAGAAAACATAAAATTGTACTGTGGAAGTGAAACGTTGTATTGCAGGCTGTCATTGCTTCAAGGTAGACTAAGACTTCAGGGAGGAAGTAGGAAGTTCATGTGGCAGGAGTGGGTTTTCTATTTCTTCTTTCTTCAATGTTGTTGACCTCAAATTCATAACATTTTACTCTTTGTGTTATTTTTTCTATTTGGGGATTTTTTTTCCCTGATTACTTGTCTCAAATACTTGCTCTCTGCATTTTTTTTCCCTGGAGAATTTCTGCTTAATTGTAACTTGTGAATAATTGAGAAAATATTTTCTCTAAATGTTTTAAGAGTTATTTTACACCAGAGGCTTCCTAGTACTCAACAGTTTTGTTCACAAAGATATTCCTGTATAAGGAAGTTGGTTTTGGGTGCTTGTAAAGTTATGAAATATTGTAATATACACGATGGATGGAAAATATAAATAAATATAAAATCAGATAATATTTAAACATACCTAAACATCTCATGTTTTAAATCATGTAGTTGTATAAAAAGAATATAATAGTATATATTTCTTTCAATGTATGGTGAAATTTCATTACTATCTGGTAAATTTGGGACAATCTGAAGCATGAGTTGGGACAATTTGAAGGATGAGTTAATGACAGTGACTAAAGTCATATGTCACTCTGAAAAAAGCAAATCACAACTGAAAGTAAACTCTGTTTTTATGAATTAGAAAATTTAGTTAATCAGCAAATAGAAATGGGTCATAGTTATTTGCAGTTTCCAAGTAATTTGAAAAGCAATCTACAGTGAAACTTATGCATATGGTCCTAATGAAAGTACCTCGAGTGTTAATAAATAATTCCTCATTAATTTTATGCATTTGGCAGTTTTGCTACAGCCTGACCTGAAACTATTGATGAACACTGACACTATTTATAGTAATCTACATTTTGTGTCTTACTGTAAAGAAAAGAAAAGGGTAGCACATGAGGGGACAGTTAAATTGAATTACACAACTTCTGAGCAAGTCACAAATAATAAAAGCAAACTAAATGTTACTGTGGTGCCAGCTCTGTGGTAACAAAGCTATCCAACTAGTGCTGTGCAGCAATAAATCTCTGCAGGTCTTCTGGTCATGAATCAAGAAACCTTTTTGAATATTTCTGCAAACTTCTGCATTGCATTGAATGTGGGCCCCCAGACAGAAAAAATGGGGCTTTAGGTGCCTGTGGTAGCAATAAGATGTTTTACCATCAAAGATATTACTGAGGAGAGCTACTGGGACTGTGGCATCTGTTTCAACAGTGCTCCCATATGGTCAGCTGCAGCCCGGCCTTCATATCAGGTTTCCAAGTTTGGTAAGTCACTCCACCTACTTACTGCTGCTGAAAATGCCAACTCAGATGCTAAAAACCAGCCATCTGGAACAATCAGATGCCTTCATTTTTTGTTATTTTGCACTGAAAAAACCTAACAAACAATACAACACAACAAAGTACAATGGATTAATGGATTATACTGCATATTTTGAATCTTATGCAGACATTTGGGTAGATTTGTTCAGAAATCTCTATGTAAGAAATTTATTTTCAGAAACCTTTGTAACAATCTGACTTCCTATTTTGAGAAATAAAATCTGTTCTGAGATTTGACACTAAGAAGTAATCTAGTCCTGTGAAGACCTGTGGGCAGTTAAACATGAGGTTGAGTGGGAACACACAGTTCCACTGGATGGTGGAAGTCAGCAATTCATGCACACTGAAGAAATTATTACTGGTGAGTGACATGAGGGTTGGAAGAGTACTTTACAACTTTACAAAATAGGTTTATATACATTGATTGTTATCATAAAAATGTTAGTGATAGTGCTTTGTGTACTTCATTATGCATGGCAAATGATGAACAAAACCATCAAGATTGAACTTGGACTTTACATTTAATACATTGAAAATACTTCCCTACAAGTCGTACTAATATACACAAAGTTACACAGAAACACATGTGCATGTAGGTACACAATTATACACACACTTCCAAAATAGTAACATTCAGTTTGGGGTGTGTTTAGAGACAGGATTTCCATAATTGTTTGCATGTAATTAAATAGTCCTCTGTCGTCTGTGGCTCTCAGGAGGCAACCAGCTGAGTATTTTTAATTAATGTCAAAATTTTTTTGATGGTCAGACATCTCACACACAAGACCTTGTAAAACTATTGGACTTGTCTCCACTGTAAATTTCTGACTATGTGCATATATGGAAGAAATGCTCAATTTTAGACATCCTATATAAAAGATGCAGGAATTTACCCACAAAAAATTTATACTGGTGGAATTGATTTAAGGAACTAGAAATGCTTGAAATGTAAATATCCTTTTAAAAGAAACCTCCAATTGTATCATACTTTAATTACTTTTACAATATGATAGTGATGATAAACCACAAGATGTAAACTTTCTGTGATAAATTTTTTGCAAAACATTGATTACTGTAACATTCTGAAAACAGAGAGAATAAAACACAAAGAAAGAGGTATCTAAGGGGAGGTGAAGGGCTTTGTAATGAAGATAGTAAAACAAGGTATGGTAATACACAATCTATTTTTGCATTTTTAATGCGAAGTTCAAGCTTATGAAGGGCTAATCTACTTGTACTGAGCATTGTCTGCCTATCTAGAATACATGGAAGTTATGGCAATGAATTATTCTCATGTCTGTTTTAGCTTCAATAAAATTAGTTGCTTAACCGCTGAGATTCTGCTCCTGTTCTACGGATGTTTTAAAGAAATTTTCAACAGAAAAGTAATTATTAATGATATTTTTGAAAGGCATCAAGACATCTTAGTAAAGGTAAATAGATTTTTTTTCCTTTTGTCCACCTGAGAGTGTAAGAAAAAGCAGATCAGCTTTTAGAACTACATAGGTAATATTTCTTTAACAACAAAATAAATTTAACCAAACTGACAATCTTTTGGACAGACTCATGAAATGTCAAAATAGCTAATGATTGGTAATTGCAGTTATCATTAGTGAAATTGTTCATTCTTTCCTGCTCTTAAGAGAAACAGAGTGATATCACTAAACCTGTTGCTTTCTTTGATTAATTTTTAGTCTGCTTCCCCCCTTTGCACAGAAATATTCCTCTGAAAAATCAGGAGAGACTTTTTAGATGCTATATGCCATATTTGACTATAAATTTGGGTGGTTATATGTTAGGCAAAAATCCTCAATATTTTTCATCTCTTGTTGCATCTATTCTCAAAATATTTTGAGTTCTAAGGATGAATTAAATGGGTTAAGAAAATTATGGCCTCAATTTATACGTAGAAGAAAGAAGGATAATATAGTTATCAAGTATGGAGTCTTTTAGAAAAGGATAAAGGTCTGTATTTTCAAAACTTCCAACACACATTTTTAAGAAATATGCTAAAAAGGTTTATTAGGTTGCAATATTCCGTAAGTATTTTTTGTCCAGCTCTTGGTTTGTTCTTTTTAGATGCCTTTAACAGTCTTCTGTTAGTGTCAATAAAGTAAGTAATCAGCCACTTTGCTCAGTGTGAATGAGTACAGTGGAAAGGATGGTCTCTTTACTTCTTTTTACTTGTGTTTTCAGTTGTTCTCTAGGTATCAAAACAACTCTTCCTCCCAAGGAAGAGATTAGGAGAGAAAAACCTTATGCAATATTAATGAATGACTTGTGCTTGATTCAAATCAACATTAACATACACTAGAGTGAGGCATTTTGGACACATGGAGAAAAAGAAGGGAAGAACACACTGAAGGTTAAATGGCAAACACACATGAATTGGGGAACAAAGGTCAACAATTTAGTGAGAAAGGAAATTGGTTTTGAAAAAAGGAAATTGTTTCTGTCTTGCAACTAGGCAGCAAAGAGGAGGAGTTGGAAGCCACTGTGCTGCTGGACAGTTTTGACCTTGTTGTCACTCCTGAAACACGGTGGGATGGATCCCATGACTGGAGTGTGACTAACAATGGCCACAGGCTGTTCAGAGGGAAGAAAGAGACACAGAGGGATTGCCCATCAAGAGTTGGGTTGAGTGTGAGAGTCCCTGAAGAACAGCCATGAGCAAGTGTGAAGCTGGTGGGTGATGATCCCAGCCCGGGCAGCACAGGGAGCCTTTGGTCGGTGTCTGTGCCCGGCTCCGACCAAGCAGAGACGGCGGACGGAGCCTTCCTGCTCCAGCTGCAGGAGACACCCTGCTCACGGGCTCTGCTGCTGCTGGGGGACTTCAACCACCACGCCCAGGCTGGAAAAGTAGCTATAGGCAATCCTTGAGATTCCTAGAAAACATGGTGGATAAATTCCTGACCCAGGAAGTAGAGAGCCCTACAACAGGGGAGGTGTCACCTGGATCTGTTGGTCACCAACGCATGGCAGCTAATGGGGAATGGCAAGCCAGGAGACAGCCTGGGATCAGTGATCATGCCTTGGTGGAATTCACAGTCTGAGGGATATGGGTCAGGAAAGGAGTCAAGAGAGGGCCCTGAATTTTAGGAAATCAGACTTTCAGCATTTCAGGGCAACTGCCCTTAGAAGCAAAAGAAAGGAATAGGCCTGGCAGATCTAAAAGAAAGCCTTCCTTTGAGCAAAAACTATCAATCTTCCAGAGCAAGAAATTAGGCAAGGCCACAGTCAGGAGAAGGGCATAGCAGATAGAACTGGAGAAAGAAGCCATTGAACAGACAGTGGTGGCAAGCACAAGTGACTGGGGAAGAGTATAGAGGTGAAGTCTGTTTATGTAGGGATGTGATGAAGAAGGCCAAGGTGAAGCCAGAACTGAACCTGGAAAGGGAATTACATGGCTTCTACAGAAATTAACCAGAAAAGGAAGGTTAAAGAAGGTGTGTCACCAATAAAGAAAGCTTGGATAGTATGCCCATGAGAATATCAAGGGGTTTAACAAGAACAAGTGCAAGGTGGTGCATCTGGGTTGGGGCAACCTCCAGTATCATCAGTCTGGGGGATAAACTCACAGAGCAGCCCTGCCATGAGGAGCTTAGGGGTGCTGGTGGGTGAGAGGCTGGACATGACCCAGCCATGGGCTCTCCCAGCCCAGAGAGCCAAACGTGTCCTGGGCTGCATCCAAAGCAGTGTGGGCAGCAGGGGAGGGAGGGGATTCTGCCCCTCTGCTCTGCTCTGGGGAGAGCCCACCTGGAGCCCTGCATCCAGCTCTGGGGTCCCAGCACAGGGAGGTCATGGACCTGTTGTATTGAGTCCAGAGGAGGGAAGCCAAGATGATTAGGGGGAGGAAGAACCTCTCCTTGAGCAAAGACTGAGTTTGTTCAGCCTGAAAAAGAGATATCTTAGGGTTAATCTAATTCTGGCCATCCAGACAGTAGACAAATGAAAATCTACTGACCAGATGTTTCTTCCAAGAACTTGTAGTGGCAAGACAAGGGTGAGTGGCTTCAAACTATAAGAAAGCAGGCTTAAATTTGGTGTTAGGAAGAACTTCTTTACTGTGAGAAACTGAAACTGGGTGCCCAGAGAAGCTGTTGTAGGTCTCATTCCTAGAAGTGTAGAAGGCCAGGCTGAATGGGCTCTGAACAACCTGGTGTAGTTGAAGGCATCTCTTTCCATATCAGGGGATTAGAACTAGATGATCTTTTAGATCCTTTTCAGCCCAAATCATTCTATCATTCTGTGAGATTCCTAATGACTTGCCATTTAATATGTCTCAGGATGAAGTGTACTTCAAAGCACAGCTGTACTGTTTAAGCTGATGAGATTATTAGATAAATACAGCAATATCAGGCTGTCACTGTTGTTAATGTCACAAGTGCTATAATACATCTGAGCAAACACACCTGAGAGCTACTAGGGGTCTTTGACTTGGAAAAAGCCAAAGAGTTAGGGTAGAACTCCACAACTAATGGAGACATTTGTGTTTTTTCCTGATTATCTAATTTTAACAGCTGTAAAAAGGGAAAAGATTAGTCTCTAGAAAGGAGTCATAGATGGGAAAACTACAGGTCTGTCAGTCTGACTTTGGTGCTGGGGAAGATTATGGAAAAAGACAACTTGTGTGGCATTGTTGGCACATGCAGGATAACCAAGGGAACAAGCCCAGTCAGCATGAGGTCAGGAAAGGCAGGTCCTGCTTGATGAAGTTGATCTCCTTTCATGAGCAGGTGATCTGCTTAGTGGATGAGGGAAAGCAACTGAATAAATGAACATGGTTCATGCTAACAATTGTAACTATATCGATATTTTAGAAAATATTTGTTAAAAAGTAATAGAGAAAAAGGAAATGTAATTAATGTCACAAAACAGATGTTTTCAAGTGTTCATGAGAAAATAGGATACAGGATGCAGTTTGAGGTAAATAAAATCCCAAATGGAATAGGCCTTGGGATAATTAAGGAATCAGCCTTGAAATAGATAAAATTGGGATGATTCCAGATATCTATGAAATAATTAGGCTTATTTTGGAATATAATGCTGGCTTCTATAACACAAGATTAGGGGTGCAAGTGCAACCTGTGGGGTTGTTCAAAGGACAGTGATGATGATGAGAAGCCTTTGTCGGAAGTGACCACCAAAATGCCAAAGAAGACCCCACAGCAACAATGGGAGCATGCACTGTGCAGTAGAGTGACATAGATTTCAAGAATTGAAAATAGGAGGAGATTTATGGAAAAATACTGATGAATATGTATTAGCATACAGTATATAAGTTCTGTTTGGATTCCTTTGTTTCTTGTATGTGAGGCAGGGTGAGAAAACCCCCCCTGTACTCCGACTGGTCAGTTTTGCTTATGCTTTATCCAAACACTGCCAAATTTTTTTTTTTTGTATGTGCTTGATTATATTTAATTGTATTATTTTACATAAAATTGTTGCTCATTTAAAATTGCTGCTAAATTCAACTTTGTTGTTTATTGAATTAGACATAGAGAATTTAATTCGTAACATGAGGGAGCTGGGGAGAGAAGGAGGGTCAAGGGTGACCTTATTGCTCTCTGTAACTACCAGAAAAGAGATTCTCCCAGGTAACTTCTGAAAGAACAAGAGGAAATGGCTTCAAGATGCACCAGGGGAATTTCAGGTTGGACATCAAGAAGAATTTCTTCACAGAAGGAGTGGTCAAGCATTGGAATGGGCTGCCCAGGGAAGGGGTGGATTCACCATCCCTGAAAGTTCAAGAAATGACTGCACATGACATTTAGTGCTACAATCAAGTTGTCATGATGGTGATTCATCAAAGGTGGGCCATGATGATCTTAGAGATGTTTTCCAACCTTAATGATTCTATGAGTCTAGGTCTAGGTAGACCTTCAACAACACGCAGAGGATTGAGCCTGAGAAGGAGTTGCTAGGGCCACAAGCCAGGGACTGGATTGGTGGGAGCAAGCATTCTGCTCCTCTGAGGTTCAGGTTTGTGTGGGTACATCATGTGGGTGTTTTTCAGGATAGAAATTTCTGCCTACTTGTTCATTCCCACTCAGGGGTAAGAAAAGAAAGTCATCTATATTACTGCTTGTTCTAGTTGTGGCCTTGTGGCTCTGTACCTCCCAATTCCATTCTCTCAAAAGTCAAGGCTAGGAGACTGGAGAAGAAAATCAAACCCAGGGAAAGGATGACCCTGAACTAACTATGACAAGAAGCAATACAAGGCCTGAAAAAATGCAGGAGCCCGAACATCTCTGCACATAAGGTCTGATCACTCTCTCTTAATTGCAGTGTTCTTAGTGTATAGTCTTTGTAAGCATATTTAGTATATCCTGAATTATTCAGCAGTAAAGGCGCACACACAGTAACAAAGTGTGATGGGTGACGTGACGTGTCACTTTGTTTTGCATTAAACATGAGCATCCATTTGCCATCAGCATGAGGCTTCCTTGCTTGCCACCTTCATGAGATGGTGGCAGCTCCATGATGCTAGCTGACGGGTGACTGCTGCCCTCACAAATGCCATCACGTCATGTGCTGGAACCCAGCATCTGCGCACAAGTGAAGGGCAGGCAGGGGTCTCATTTCTGCTGAAGCAGACAGCACATTGTTCTAACTAAATTAACTAATTACCATAAATAAATCACATTGCATTCTTATTGGAAAGCTTATCAGACAGTACTGTTGTGGCCTTTATGTTTGGGCCTGAGAACCTTATCTTCATAGACCATGTTTCTGAAGTATAATGTTCATTTTTGGGTGGAAAGAAACTCATTCCAGGGTTTGAATGAGAATTAGATTCACAGGAGTAATATCAATAATATGTTACTCTTGAATATGAAAAATTATTTTATTATTTCATGAATCATGGTACAGAGAGTAAAAAAACACACACCAGTAAAAAAATCTCCATCACTCTACTTCAATATAAAATATTTGAAAATAAAAATATAGCTCCTGAAAGATGCCTGAAAATTTTCCATCATTACACTAGAATGAAAATACTCCTGTGCAGGCAGGAGTCTTAAAATGAGAGTGCTATTGCAGAGAAAAGCATGAACATTACTGTTCATTAAGGAACTACACATTAATCAGTAAAACATAGGCCTGTTGCAAAAATAATGAATCATGGAGTTCACTAAATGCTTAATCTTATTTATGTTTTAATATTATATTTATGATAATAATTTTATTTTTTCTAGGATATTTTCTGTGTAGATAATACAAAAATAATGATGATCTATACATGATGCATAAAAAGAACAAAATGCTGTTTACAGATGTTCACTTTCTCCTTTCTTCTGGTATGTTGGCCAAATGTTCTGCCTGTGCCAATGGGCACATTAAGAAGTAGGGAACAGTATAATATAATGCTACAAATTTAGCTCATTGCTTTCTGATTATGGTATCTGTTACATTTAATTTTTTAGAAATAATGGGATTAGTATTAATTCACACAGAACTGTCCTGTTCTCTAGGATTAATTTCCTAGTTATCTGTAGACTGCAGCCTTTTACCAAACAATGTTCTTTATGTAATAGAAGTGGTGCAGCAAAGGGAATTGTCCTCTTCATCATAAAATATGTAGTGTCTTCCAATTAAACAACTTGGAATTTATAGAAGCCAGATGTTCAATCCCTATAAATCAGCCTAACTTTACTTAAAATGGAGATACAGTAGTTTGTTTTCACTCAGGAAATTGCTAGCCTCATACCTAAATAATCCATAAGGTCTTGATTACAGAAATATTGCCATTTAAATGATATTAGCAGAATTAATTGAACAGTTTTGTTCCCCATATCCAAATAAAAATAAAGGTAGACAGGGTCACTAGGGCATTTCTGTTGCATATCTGAAGCTTATAAAATCTTTACCAAAGCAATCGTGCTAGAAGTATCTTAGTAGAACTATGTCCTATCCTGGTATTCCTCCAAATCTTTACAGTCTTGAAGGTGATTAATAGGCAGCTGAATTGGGAAAAACACTGTTTGTCTACTATGTCTGTCTACTATAAAGCCTAATTTTATTTTTTTCTGTCTACAGTGAAATAATGAGGTCAGCTTTTTAAGCTTCTTTTAAGTCCTGATGACAAAGAACAGATAAAACCCCGAGGTGCACAATGCTGCCTTCATCACAGTCGTCACTCTGGTCCTTAGAAATACTAAGGCTACTATGAGAGCAGATGGAAAATCTGAAGCAAGGAAGAATTAATGTTAGTGGAAGAGGATCAGGTTGGAGGGCATTTAAACAAACTGGAGCTACACAAATCTGTGGGCTCTGTTGGGATGCACCTACAAGGGCTGAGGGAGGTGGCCCATGTCATTGTGAGGCACCTCTCAATTATAATTGAAAGGTAATGGTGGTAGGGGGAGGTCTCTAAGGACTGGAAGAGAACAAGTGGCACTGCTGTCTTTGAGTAGGACAACAAGGAGAATCCAAAGAACTAGAGGACAACAAGCCTCACTTTAGTTATGAGGAGCTGGTGGAGTGTCTTATTCCAGGAAAAAACATTTCCAAATATAATTAAGGACTAGATGGTGATTGGGAATAGTCAGCCTAGATTTCCAAAGGAGAATTCACGCTTGACCAAACTTATAGACGTTTATAATGACATGATTAACTTAGGGGATGACAGAAGATTTGTAGATGCTGCTTATCTTCACTTTAGAAAGACATTTGATTGTGTCCCACAGGATCCCCATTAACAAAGTATAGTTTAGATAAAGAACAATGAGGTAGATAAAAAATTTCTAGTTGCCAGGTTTGAAGGACTGTGATCAGAAGCAGCAAAATCCAGCTGAAGATTAGTCACTAGTATGTCTCAGGAGCACACTTGCTACCAATAGTTTTTAAGTACTGACGTAGATGGGTAGACTGGAGAGCACCCTGAGAAACTGGCAGAAACAGCCCAAAATTCGGTAGTCTCCAGAGGTACCTTCTAAACTCAGTGATTCCATGATTATACCTTCAAGATATGTTGCTATAGGAAAAAGCTCTCTAAATAAAATAAAATAAAAATCTAACTAACACCACTGTCATAAAAAAGTCAAAAAGGTCTTGAACAGCTACAAATCAGAATTAAAAAGGAGAATTTATGGCAATGATAGAAATTCCAGATTACCTCTTTCATTAAAGAATTAGAATGTTAACAATGGGTACAAAAAGTACACTTCATATGGCTGTTAAATCAAGCCAATTGCACTATTACTACTGGCAGAAGCCAGTGTCACTTATAAAACCACAGAAATTCTTCTCACTTGAATACTTGTAGTAACACTACAGCAGTTCCACTTCTTAAATACTATGGTTTGCAAATCTTATTTTCCTCACAGATTTGTATTTTTCTGTCTACGCATCCATTGGTGTTCAAAAGAGCAAATAGCACTAATTCTGATAGTTATTATGGTGCAAGTGTAAAACATGTCTTAGGAAACTCCTCACTCTATTACTCTGTTACTGCTTACTCAGACCATCTTGCTTGAATACACAAATCTTATCTGACTATAAACTAGTCAATTAATTGGTAGTCACATTTCCTATGCAGTTACTCCTATAATGACCCCCTCACTTTAAAAAGTGACAAACCACACCTCAAAATTATTTTGTCTCTTCATATGTAGAGATTTGAGGGTGGGGGAAAAAAGTTACCATGCAAGATTATTTGAGATAAAAATAAATATCTATGATTTCAGAAGAAGAAATTATCTGATATTTCAGAATCTTAATACTCATTATTAAATCTGAAAACAAACATTCTTATCAAGTCTTCCTTTTACAGTGTGAAATCTCACGAGAAATTTTCATGCCTATGAGTCTATCTTTAAATAGTATTATTAGTTAGCAAATGGGTGACTGGTTTGGAGGTCAGCAAGTAATCAGATTTACAATGTTAATTAAAAATCTAACATGTTGCCATGAAAACAATCTTGTATGATTATCAACCAGAGGCTTGTGAAAGATGTACACAGCCGAATCTGGTATTTTCTTTTAATATGCTTTGAACTGTAGAACCTGTTCTACATGGCAATATTAGATGGAAGGAGTTTAATTAAATCTAATGATCTGCCCAAAAGTCAATGTGTGTGGAAATGGAATTATTAAAATTCCTAGTACATTTTCTCTTATTATAATCAATTATTAAATAGAAGTAAATATTAGAAATAACTTGTCTGAGAGCAAAAATATTAGGTATAGAAAATATTTACCTCTGTCTGGCATTGATTAATTTCTCATTTGACTTCAAATCGCAAACAAAATATAAAATATCTGTAAATTACAAGACAAATTGTGATGTGCCATTTTTGTTTTGTTTCTAGATATAATGTTTTTTTCTTATGATAATGCAGTATTTTAAAGTATAGTGGCTTTTCTAATAGTCTAAGCAGTAACTCTAGTAAACATGATATAGGTTTACATATGGTTTTATTATTTAAAGACTGTAAGGGTATATATATCTGCTTTATAAGTGAGAAAATGAGATTTTTTTTGCCTTCCTCCCTCTTCTCACATCAGTCAAACCTTACTGCAGCTGTCCTATATATAGAAAGTAACTATTGCAGAGTAAGCTGGTAGGGTGTAATGATGGCTTGGATGTTTTCTCTGCGGAGTGCTCCTTAAGCTGACAGGAACACATTTTGCTTCCACAGTGGTTTTTCTGCTCTTCTACTGTCCGCACTTTTCCCCAGAACATCTCGTATTTTGGGAGGCCTCTCAATAAAATCACATTATACAAAAGCCACTCAGCAGCATTTAGAAACCTTCTACATTCAAATTTTTTCTTGTCAAAAGCACTAGTGATAGAAATTTTTCTGCATAATTCTGTTTGAGCTTGTGTTCATCTGTATATAAGCACAGTCTGGTACTTCTGCACAAATAGAAAATCCATGTAACTTAAATTTTTTAGGTATTGTTGCTGTTTAAAACCAGCATGCTGTTTTGATACAGATACAGTTACAGTGCTGACATATCCTCTGGAGATGAAAGTTTTGACCTTGTATTTACAGCATTATTCCTAAGAAAGGGAAGCAGTGAATAGTTGAAAATTTTGACATGCTAAATATAAAACTTATAAAATGAATGTTAAGATCCAATTAGTGAGAGATGCCTCTGATGGAATTAGGATGCAAATAAGACCATATGCCGAAATCAGAAGTAAAGATTTTATTTAACAATTAATGTGATGTGGAGAAATAGAAAGAAGTAGAAAAGAGATGAGAGGGGGGGAAAGAGAGAGAGAGAGAGAGAGAGAGAGAGAGAGAGAGAGAGAGAGAGAGAGAGAGATCAAGCAGAAGATAGTCACTACCCATGGAATCTGGTGTCTGGCTGGTCTTCCTTCACCCTGGGTTTCTGATCAATGGGGGTCTACAGGCTGTTCAAAATTGTTCACTATTTATACATCTTAGCAAAGAAAAGAATTTGTGCTCATTGGCTACACTGTTGTAGTATTATATTGATTAAGTGACGCCCTTGTTTCTTATCCTGATTAGTCCTATGTCAGTCTTTTTTGAGTTGGTGAGTTTCTTGGGTTGCTGGGCCACAACCTCCTCCTGCCAGAATTTTCCAGTCAGAGCTGCTTTCAACATAATTTATGAACTGTCTTTCCTTGTGGCCTGCAAATTCTGTATTCTTTGTGTCTATTGTCAGTGATACATTCCTCTCCCCAGCATTGCTCATCTCCCCTTAGGTCTGAGATAACACATGGACAATAGTACCATCTCTATCTTCTCTCAAGTTCTCTGTGATTTATCTCATAATCTCTGTGATCACTGTGGTTTAACTTAGAGTTCAAGTTCCAGGCACCCACGGAGGGATATTCAGGGGAGTTCTGGTGGTCATTTGTGGTCACAGATTATATTTCCACCCTGACTTGGGGTGATCATTGTTTGATCAGTGATATGGCTATGAGCAGTTTCTTCTTCACACAATTTTTCACAGTGGCAATTTTTGTCTGGATGCCTTACCTAGGATCTAGTAACCAGGTCTCACCTCTGATAGGCCTGGAGTTAGCACCATCCTTCCACTTCCTTCTGTTTTTATTTCATGGGAAATTTCTTTTTTTGGTTTTAACAGTGTTTGAGACAGGCAACTATTGTAAATCCTTACAATAACCTATTCTAGTCATAAGAGTCTAAATGGATTTTTTTTTCAAGTAATTTTTGTGTGCTTGGGGAAGAGTTATTCCAAAAGATTTTATCTGAAGAAGTTGAAAGGTGAGATTAATTTAACCTGTTTAAAATGACCGTCTCCTTTCCGGATTAGCAACTGCCTGCCCTAAACAGTCCTCTATCTTTCTGCAGTTAACAGATTTTTCAAGATACCACAGAGGCTTAAAATGGGTAGGACTCATTCTTTGTGAAGGATGTCTTTCTGTAGTGGAATAATTTATGATCTAAAGTGGTAACTATTTATGGAAAGAAAATTATTATGTTTTTAGAGATAAAAATCCAAGACCTTCAAAAAGAAATACTCCTGGGAAGGAACCAGAACATGTAGGTTTCTTCTGACCCAAAGTCTTAAATAAAGTCATTTCCATCACAAGACAGGGCAAGCTATGTTGACCTAGATAAAAGACAACACTTCATTGTTATGTTTTGTATTCTAAAAACTGAAATAATTTGACAGTAATTTTGGTATATCTTTACAATTAATTAACAATAAATGATCTCCTTATCACACACTTCTATTCTTCTTATGTAAAGCTAAAAATAAATACCAATAAAATGCTGATTTTGGGTGCTACGTAAACATGTTAGACAATATATCTTTCCAGAAATTTAGGGAATTTTTTTATCTTTTTGTAATTCTGGCTTTTTGATGTTAGAGAAATCATTTGTAATAGTCACAGACAGTGATTAGCTCTTTAGAGATGACTGAGAACTCTTCTGCAACAAATGAAGAGAATTACCCAACAAATAAATTGACTGATTTCAAGGAGGTTATTGTTTACACAGAATAAATCCTCAGTAGCCTTGAGATTAGTCTTTTTTTCATGTTTGACTGAACTCAAAAAGAAGATCATTTATGTGAGTGTAGAGTTCAATGTTGAACATTCTGTGGAAGTAATGAGATCATTTGGAAAGATTGTCATTTAGTGTACAGCTCTTGCTACAAAGAGACTCCTTGCCATAGAAAAATCAGAAGCTGTAAATTAAACTACATCAAATAGGTTAAGTAATGATGAAAAGAAAGAAAAAAGGGGCTGGAAGAATATTGCTTGCCTTCTTTTCAAGGAAAACTTGGCGATACGCAGAATTTGTCCAATATATGTATATGTAGAAATGAAAGGAAAGTCATTAAGCATAACTGACCTGTGCTAAATTTTCAGCAGGTTTGAAGTTTTTGTTTTGAGAGCAATGGACACATCACCTTTAGTGATGTGATATCTTTAGATGATGAAAGATAATTTGAGTAAAAATTCATTGTTAGAAATTTCAGGGTTACAAAAACCTCCTCCAATTTATATTTTTCCTTTAAGAGTAGTTTAAAAAGATGGAGAGATGGACGGAAAAGTCCTTTCAACTTGAGATAATTTCCTCTTGTCCTATCATGTTATCTGGGAAAAGATATTGACCCCCCCACCTTGCAAAAACCTTCTTTCATCTAGCTGTAGAGCACAATGAGGTGTTTCCTCAGCTTCTTTTTCCCTGGACTTAACCACCCCAGTTTCCTGACCTGCTCCTCATAAGACTTGTGCTCCAGGCTCTTTCCCAGCTATGTTGCCCTTTTCATCAGCTTTTTTGGATCTATCACGCATTCTCCATATGATACTGCTGTACAAAGCGCCTTCCAGCTAACACACCAAATTCATTTTACCACTGTGAAATGCCACATTTTTTTTAATGTCATTCTTTTTCTTTCTTCTTTTCCTAGCCTTTAAAGCCCTAAAAGCCCATCCAGCCAATTCCTTATCCACCAAATAGTCAACCTTTCAAATCTATTTTTCTGCAGTTTGAAGATAAGTATGTCTTGTGGGATCACTTCAAAAGCTGGACAGAAGTCTAGGTATAATGTAGATTACATTGATTGGTCTTTTCTTGTTGACTTTTGCAGTTGTTCCCTCATAGAGGGCCACAAGATTGGTCAGGCATGATTTACCCCTTGTAAAGCCATGATAGCTGTCTTGTATCACTTCCTTGACTTAATGCTGTCTGCCTTAACATTGTTTCCGTGAGGATCTGCTCCATGATTTTCTCAAGGCATAGAGAAGAGGTTCATTGGTCTGTAGTTCCCCACATATTACTTTGTCCCCTTTACTAAAAATAGGAGTGATATTTCCCTTTTTCAACTCACCAGGGGTTTTTCCTGACCGCCATGACTTTTCAAATGTGATGGAGACTGTCTCTTACCTTGGTCCCAGCCAGGCAGCATGCCTTCCTATAAGTTATGTTGAGTCAACATATAGGGCCCTATCTTCCCGTTGAAAAGGAGTCACTGATGACAACTACCCTTACTTCTCCTCTTAAGGCAGTGGTTGTGACTGTGCGGTGGTAGACTGACTCACTCTAGGCAACTCCTCCAACCTAGGTGTACCTTTGTACACATTATCTCTTGCCGGGTCCTCAAGTTCTAAAGCATCATACTTATTGTATAAGGTCACCCGGCAAGGTGAGATAGGTCAGGAGAGGATTTTCCCCTAACCAAAAGCACAAAAATTATTTCTATTCCCTCTGCCTCCTCCTCACCCCTCTCCAAGAGCATCTCTTTCTGCCAGATGGTGAATATTATAGAATAATATATATCACATAGTACTTTATGTAGTCTATGTAATATATGCCTATTTATACTTAAAAGTATGTGTATGTAAAATCCCACTGCAAAAACATATTTTGCCTTCAGAATTGTTATCTGAGTGTAGTTCTCCTTTTCACTCCACTTGTGAGTGTGATGAGTCATGTTGTCCTTCTGTTTTTCAAAGTCTACAGTTACTGGTAGCTCTTCTGAGCATTTAATACAATCATTATTATACTTCCTTATGGTTTGTTAAGACATTCCATATTTGACTATTGGTGTTACATTAACTTTGCTAGAAGCTTTATTCAAACTGTTACAGTTTGGTGGTTACCAGTTTTACAGTCGATCCCCAGATGAATCCTGGAGACAGAAGAAATCCATGTGTGGGAGGAAATGAGAAGATGCACAGATCTTCCCAATACAGAGAGAGGGTTGAAGCTGTTGGATGATACAAGGGTTACTTTGGGTCACAGCACAGAACATGTCAGTCTGTCACCAACATGACCCTGGGGAAATTGCTAATATTTTATCTACTCAATTCTGAAGAATAGTGTCTATCCCCAGTAGCTATAGACTTTTACTGTGGGCTGCAACAACTTAATATCTGTGAATTTTATTCCCTCTCTCTATCTCAAGCTTCTTTGAGGGACCAGAAAGTTTTACAGCCATAAAAGAAGTAACTGAAAAGTGCCACCATAGAACCAGAAAAATAGTCAATTTTTAGTATGATATCACAGTAGAATAAAAACTCACTATATACTGATTGTCCATTTATCTTTAGCAGGGAAAGTCTACATCAATAAATTCATTACATTCATATTATCACTCTTAATCATGATATTGGACACTTCAGAAACAGGAAAATCACATTTTTCCCAGGAGAAAGTTAGATATTTCAGAGTCTTACAGTAGAAAGTTCATTCTTTCTGGCTGCACTACAAAGACTTAACATCTTTAATTTTGGCCATACTTCAAAGTGACTCAGGAAAAGAAGTTACACAACCTCCGGTAAGTAAGTAACAGTAATCGTTTCTATTTAGTTCTGCAATATTTATAATATTACAATTTTAGATTTTTTAATTGATGACATAGTATGTTGCACAATAACTATTAAATTCTTCCTCCCATCAAGGCAAGGAAAAATCTTCACAGGCGTATAATCCACTTCATGCTTTCATAGCCACAGATGATGAAACTCAAAGCCACACATCCAGCTCTGGGCCCTTCCTGACAACGAAGACTTTGAGGTGATGGAGTGAGTCCAGGGAACAGCAACAAAGCTGGGAAAACCTCTAGAGAGCAAGTCCTATAAGAAGCAGCTGAAAGAAATGGGTTTGCTTAGCCTGGAGAGAAGGAGGCTCAGGGGTGACCTTATCAGTCTCTACATGTCCCTGAAAGGAGGCTGTAGCCAGGTGGGGATTGGCCTCTTCTTCCAGGCAGCCAGTGTCAGGACAAGAGGATGTGCCCTGAAGCTGAACAAGGGAAATCTCAGATATTGTCCAGGACATGGAAATGGTTGTCAAGCATTAGAACGGGCTGCCCTGGGATGTGGAGGAGTCAGGAGACCTGGAGATGTTCAGGTCTCAAGACCTTTCCTGTCAAGAAAGGACAGGACGTGACACTTACAGCTATGGGCTAGTTGCCATGGTAGTGATCAGTCAAGGGTTTGACTCATTGATGGAGGTCTTTTCCAACCTAAATAATTTTATGATTCTGTGAAATAAGATTTTTTCAGGCAAAGGAAACGATATGAAAACAAAATTGAGTGTTGAATGTACTTACCAGAAAGAAGCAACATTTTAGTAAAATTTAAAGACAAATATTTAAGGATGAGTCTTCAGTTATGATTTCGATAAAATTAATTCTAACAGAGGCATCCTGTAAAGGCTGGAATGCATGTTTTCAGCACTTCTCCTTTCACTAATTGCCTCTGATGTTGCTATGAGAAGACACTATGGAAAACAACATGTCTAGAAGTGTGTCAGGTAGCCTAATAAAGACATACTGTCATCATACTCTGTCTCCCATATACTTTTTTCTGGTTTTCTATTATATTAAAGAGTAAACATAACCATGAGCTCTAGCACAGATCTACACTCTACACCTTTATAGCTGTGTAAGGAAAGACACACATTCTGCCTTCAGATTTACTTACAAGGCATTGTATTCAATCCTATTCTGTCTTTCAGCATAAGCAGATTTACTATTCTACAAGGAAATGGGGTGGGGAATGAAAGGAAAAGCTTTACTGTAGGGGTTTTTCCTTGTCTATGAAGTATGTTGAGGAACCCTGGGGTGATATATTTTTCCTTCACTTCCCAATGGGATAAAGTACTTTAACTCATGAAAAGAAAAAGAAGTAAAGACAGTTTTTTCTACAAAGTTATTTCCTACTCATATCAATTAAACAAAGTAATAAACAAAGAAACCAATGAAAGAAAGGAAACAAAAATGAAAAACAACAAGAAAAAAACTTACTACTTGGTATTACTTTGAAATTTTAGTATCTAAACCCTGGTGACCATGTTAATCTGCATGTGAGCCTTCTTTGGCAGGCACTGTGTCTATTCAGAAAGCTCTGTGATATAAGCTACCTCAAAGTTTCATGACATGACTAACAACTAGAGGAAATGTATTTAGAGATGTTGTTTTGCACTTGATTTTCAATATTTGGGTTTGGAAACCTAAACGTCTCAGGTTTGAATTAAATGATCTAAAAATGTTACTAGAAGGTTGAAGGTTAAAGTAGAAATGTTCAGAAATTCCTCAAGTTGCTAAGGGACTATTTAAGAGTACCAGAGGCACAGATGGTCTGTACACCAGCTGATGAAGAGAAAAAATAAACCATCATGAAGAATTAAACAGACCTAAACCAGTTTCTCTTCAAAAAGATGAACTCTGGCCATTCCAAGTCTAATGAAAATATGGCATGCTGTAAATAAAATTCTTACCAAGTAATCAGATGGGATATACAGTTACTGAGAAATTCTGATTCACGTTGTAATTATGATTTGATAGATTACTGCAGACTTCCTATGGTACTGAGAAGATAAAAAAGAAACCAAACAAAACAATGCATGATCTTCTAAGATACACTTGCTCTATCCTGCTTTAAGGGCACAACATAGTAGCCCACCATGGGCTCCCTTACCTTGCCCTTAAGCTTAAAATCACATACTTCAAAAATGTTTTCCTTGCATAATGGTTCAGATTAGTCCTTCAATAGATATAATTCAAATAAGTTTTCCTTCTATTTGCAGTCATAATTACTCTCTATAATCAGAAACTACTTCTCATAGCATTCAGTGTTACTGTTTGCAGACAATTTAAATTTCAAAAGAACCTGAAGCCATTCAACTTTCATATCCCACTGTTACAGATTTATTGCACTAACATACTTTTCTCAGCAGGTTACTACCACTGAATTACTGTATTAAGATGCATAATATATTCTATAAATCACAATCTTTAATTAAAATGGTGGCTACTTGGAATATTTTTACAATATATAAAATTAAAAATCTAAGTTCTCTACAGCCTTATAAAGAATAATCAAGTGACTTTCAAATTGAATGTATCATCTGAGACCTCTCCAAATATTTCCTCACAAAAAGACCTTTCAGGCTGCCTGCATTAGTGGTGTAATTCTTAGGATTTGGAAACTTGTACCTGTTTAAACTACATGGATGTAAAAAGAGGTCCACATTAGTATTTTGTTTTCTAAATGATTCAAAGTAGTTTGAAACTGAGATATGCAAGCACCAAATGTTTACAAACAGTTTTTTTTTTGTTAGGGTTTTTTTGGTTGATTGGTTTATTGGTTTGGTTTAACGCGGAGTTGTTTGTTTGTTTGTTTGTTTGTTTGTTTGTGGGGGTTCTTTTCTGCAGTCGAGTTTTCTCATTGTACAAAACCTAAGGCCCAAAAAATGTACATGGAAGTGCTCAGATTTATCTGTTATGCCCACACTGATATCATGCTCTATAATTTTGGTATGAATATTTTGGTGAGTAGCTAACCTACATATTTACAATTTTTAAACTCAGATTTAAAGTTAGACAAAGAGTCTGGTATATGGAAGGAAAAGCAAGTCTCTATAGCTTGCTTAATAAGGACATAATTATGTCATAATTCAAACATAAGTACAGTGAATGATTTTATATATATAATGTATTTATATGTAGACTGTAAATTTGTTCACTTGTATTGTTTCTGTTATATATCACTGAATGTTTATACACAAAGACTAAAGCAAAGCTTCTAATCAGGCATCATAAGTCTAGAAGCACTTATTGTTGTAATGTAACTGACACTGAAATTGCACAAGTGCTTTTCTAACATCCAGTTACCTTATGCAACTTCATATCTTCTTTCCATCAAGACACTTATAGCTCATACATCTGGATGTTTTGTCCTGTCTGTGGTCTACGGTAACTGCCAGTAGTAGTTCCTTAAATGTGGTGTAATTCTCTCCCCACAACTCGATTTCTTTCATTGTAAATTGACAAAGAAACTCTCTGAAAGGAAAAAAAAAATGGTGTAGGCCTTCATGTGTAATGTTTATAGGACAACAAAATCATGATTTCTTACCCTTCTTTCATCTCTCCCCTGTTGTGTCTTGATATGAAAACTGCTTTTATGCTTCATATGAGAAGATGTAAAAAGCAGAAACACTGGTATACATTGCAACAGGTTATCTTCCTAGTGTTTTAATCCTTTCCTTTGCTATTGTTGATATGGTTCCTTATGGGCCTTATGGTAGGATTTGGGGTTGCTTTCGCCTCATATTCACTTCTAAGTTTGTCTTTGCCATAAGAAGTTTCATCGCAAATATCTGGGATTTGCTAACCATCTTATGAGACAGATTGGAGCTTTTTATGAAAGTTTCTGCACTGGTGGATCTATTTCTGTAGTAGAAGTTGTAAGCTAATTTTTATAAAAGGGTGGAAAGGACACTGGCCTGTTACACATGTCTGAGGAGAGGCTTTGCTACATGTTCTCAGAACTTCAAAGTTTGGATTAGATACATGTATATCAAACCTGTATACACAGTTATTTTTTACTCATTTTGAAAAGGTAAAGCGTGGATATTGAAATTGAACTGATATTGGTGTGTTTCATGTGTATTGCAAATAAATTCTAGTGGGTTCATCTGGGGTTTTAAATACTTAAGTTAAATGACAAATGTAAAATATTAAAGGAAATCTGCATATTTTAAACTCTTTGGTGAGGCAATTCACAATTTTTTGCCTATAAATTTAAAATGGTCTTATTTGGAGAGTATTCTCTTATTTGAGAATTGGCTGAAAGAGCTGGGGGGGTGTTCAGCTCAGGAAAAAGAGTCTGCAAGGATATCTTATTGCTCTTCAGCTGCCTGAAACGAGTTTGTAGCAAGGTGCATGTTGGTCTTTTTTCTCACATAACATATTTAAGGACAAGTGGAAATGGCCTCAAGTTTCACCAACTTCATGGTGAAGTTTAGTTTGGATATTAAGAAAAATTTCTTCACTGAAAGTCTGGTCAGTCATTGTAGCAGGCTGACCAAGGAAGCACTTTTAAGTATCTTGATGTATTTTAAAAAAACCCATGTAGATGGGGGATGTAGTTTAGTGGTATACCTGGGACACTTGGGTTAATGGTTGGACACTCAGGGTCTTTTCCAACATAAATAATTCTATGAATAATAATAGCTTTTTGGTCATTGGAGGTAAAAAAGAAAAATAGCTGAACTGCCACGATGTCACAGGAATTGTTGAATTACTATAATACCTTCTGCCCATTAAATAGCATTATATGGCATGAAGTGAACACTGGAATGAAAGACAGCCACATTTGTGTGTCTTTTGTCCAGCATGGAATGGAAAAATAGTACAGAAGCTGACAGCATGCAGTCAGGCAGGTGGGAGTTGGGAACAGGAGAAATGAAGAAAATATGATATTAGAGTGAGTTAGTGGGAGCACATATTTTCCTGAAGCAGCTTAATAAATAGCTTTTGTAAAATAAAATGGCTGTTGTTTCCATCCCTGCATTTATCTTAATTATATTAAATACCACTTTAAACTCTTGTTTACAGGAATATTAAATTGATTGCAGTCTCTAATTTTAAAATATCTGCTATTACATTGCAGATGCTGTAATGATGTTCTGCATACTTTTTTTCAATCTGTTTTTTGAAGAGGCCTTGCTTAGTTCTGCTTATTCAATCTATTAAAATTCCTGTGGCATTTCTGTTTAGGCTGACATCATAGCCAAAGATGCTGTGCTTGGGGTGCCAGATTGTATAAAACAACATGCTTGGAGGCCATAATAGTGGGTCATTGGGATGTGCTTGAAACAGCATAGGAGAGCTAGTTTAAGTTGGTCTTCCATCCTGCTTTTTTCATACTGTTTATTACATGGTTCACTGCAAGATATTTCTGATGCTAGTCTTCCTGAGGATGTACTGAGAAGGCAGGGTATGCTTAAATTGTTCAAACTACCTGACGTGACAGAAAATGAAGCGTTCTGGGGTGCTTCCTTTCTATACTATCCTCTGCAGTAGTAGATGGGAAAGTAGATTTTCCAATGTCAGGTGTGACTGTACTAGCCAGGCTTGAAATTGCTGTGACTGATATTACAGAGCAAAAGATAACTCATCTGTAGGCTATTGGTAGCTGGGCACTTGATGGAACATGAGCCATTCATGGAAAACTGACTTCTACAGTTTTGGATGGCAACAGATTTCTTAGTTTCTTTCTTAGGTAAAAGCATGAGAAGCTTGTTGAAGCTACATGATACCAAGTAGTTAAGATTGCTCACTTACATTATTGCTGCTTCAAAAATTATACTCAAAAGAATGCATTTCTCATCACGCATTCCATCTCCATCTTACAAAGTGAGGCCAGTGGGAGAATAAAAAACCCCAGTATCTCAAACAAACCAGAAGTTTGTATCTATCTAGGTTTTTTTTTTTTTAAGAACCAAATTCTTCCTCTGGCGGAGATTTTGAGAAGCTTGTTGTTGTTTTCTGAAAATCAGTTTTCTTCTGTTCCCTAACTTTTAATTTTTTCAGGTATCAGTCAGGGAATAGAACATAGTGAATGAAACTACAAAAAAGAAAAAAAAAATAGGAAATGCTTGTTCTTTCTTTTCCGCTGGGAATTGAATTTAGATTTTCTTACTTTTGCTGTGCACATAAACTGACCTCTTAAGCTTATCCAGGTCAATGTCACAAAATTACATTTCCTAGAGTTGTGCCTTTGATTTAGTAAAGAACTCTCTGTAGGATATTTATATGTATTTGTCACTAATGCTATTAGACATTTTCAATGCTTATGTTATTTTTGTTTTAGTTTTCTGGTTCTATCTGTGGGGTCATAAAGTTTTCTTTTCTGAGCTAGACAAATATTTTCCTTTTTATTTAACAACACTGATGCTGAAACAGTGCAAAATTATAATATAAATTTTTAAATTCTGTCATAAAGCAAAATAAGTTAGATGTGATTATTTTAGGTAGCTGTGATTATTTTAGGTGAGCTAGCCAGCCAATGTCAATGGTTCAGAATAGCAGTCAGCTGCCAGAGCATTATTTTGTTTTTTATTGGATAAGTGTGTTAGGTAGTACTTGGAAACTTTATTTGCATTTTCATTTCAAGATGTCCATTCTACCCTTTGAGTCAATGTCATGTCTTAGGGCCTGTTACAAGGTAAATACATGTCACTTTTAAGTATCTTTTCAGTTTTTCCAATATATTTGCAGGAACTCAATAATGGGGATGATGAAATCAAGCACAAGAAAAGTAAACTACAATTGGAGGGCTGGAAATAGAGTAGCTTAAAGCCAAGGATTGCAAGTTTTAGATCAACATTTATGTCTCCATACCTGTTAAGGCCTTGAAATTCTAGTCAATTTCCTTTCAGATTAAGTGTTTGAATGCAGATTACTTTTGCTCAGTCAAGATGTGGGACACAGCAGAGTGAAGGGAAGTGCTGTAATTTTCACAGATTGCTGAATTTGCTGAATTTTCACAAAAAATTCACAAAAAATTATAGATCCCAGAAACAATGCCTAGACTACAGAAGTCTCTTGTGGCCTAGATATGAAACAATAATTACAAACACAAAATTAAATTCTTCCTTTATTCTCTGTGCAGAATCAAAGCTATAATGGCAGAGTCTTGGCTGTAATAAATTCCTCAAAACAAATATAATCCCCCAATATGATGTGTACTCCATATTGTATGGAGGCTCAAATTTTCATTTTTTTGTACAGGCTCAAATTTTAATTTTTTCCTTCTGGAATGCATTTACTCATTATTTTATATATTATCTCAGCAGTTACTGTAATATATTATAATATTCCACTCCCCCTATCTTTTTAAGTCAGATGAATTTTCTAAAGCATTACCTTTGGGACTGAAATATTCTTTTTGCATCTATAAAACTGCATTTCTTAGACTCCTCTTAGAATTTTAGATGAAAATATATTTTGGAGTAAATAATAATAAGAAGAATAAAGAAGAAAGAATTGTTTTCATTTTAAATAACTACAAAAGACAACACTGAAAGGACGAGCTCCCCTTCCAATTTACCTCTTCTTAAAATATATTGTGTTCTGACTTTCCTGTCTCTTGGAGTTTGTTTGATGGTAAGTAAGCATTCACCTTTTCAAAGTCTATTTGGTTTTGTGGAAATATTGTTTTCCAGCTTAATATGATAACTTGGAGCAATGAGCACAGAGGGTAAGCTGTGCTGAACCAACAGAAAATTTTTTCCCAAAAAATCTTCATAGACAATCAAATGAAATTTGTGATATTTTCATTATCAAAATGGATAATGGCTGAGCTGACAAGTGTAAAAGTTTGTAAAAAGTGTCAGGTAGCCCAGTTGAAAACCGGCCTACAGTGATGAAACCATGGAGTGGATACTGGGGCCAGTTTCTTGAAACTCTTCTTTATTGACCCATGAGATAGATCAGAGTGCCCCGAGGGCAGTTGATACATGACAGAAAGCTGGGAGGGGAGGCTGACACACTAGGCATGTGTGGCACCACTCAGAGGAGCCAGGGCAGGCTGGAGAAACAGGTTGATTGGAGCAGTAAGAAATTCAATAAAGAGAAATGCAAACTCATGCACCTGTGGAGGAGCAACCACAGGCACCAGAATGTGCTGAGGGTTTTCAGCAACAAAGCAGCCTAATGGAAAAAGACCTGGGCATCCTGTGCATGAGGAAAGGATTGATAAAAGCTGTTATTTATTGCATCACTAAGAGTGGCCAGCGATGGGCTGTTACTTCAGTATCTTCCACTCTTTTTATTCAATGCACCATTTTCCTAATCCTGTACCTTTCATTCCTTCTCAGTTGTTTTGGTTGTACAGAATTTCTGATTTATAAGAAATTCACTATTTTTCCTCTAAGCTTTATCCATAATAGAACACAAGGCTGAAATAGCAAAAGGAAAAAAATACTATGTCTACATCATTTTTGTGTCTTCCCTTGACCTTTTCTAGCCAACAAGGTCTGAAACCTAAATTGCTTGTTCACAAAGACACATAGCAGAAAACTTAGGGAGTCAGAAGAATTATTTCTGAAAGAAATTATATTGTCATGAAATTTGCATTTTGCCCTCAAAATCTTAAAGAATTTCCTTGCCAACAAGTCATTCTGACCTTAATGTTGTCAGATATGAACATTTCAGTCTGTTGAATTGGCCTGGTAAAAGCCATTGCAAAGTCACACAATAAATTGAAAAAAAAAAAATCAGAGTAGATTTCTATTTATGTTTATGCTATTAAGAGAAACCTGAATTTCAATAACCAAAGGTTACTGAAATGGTTATAACCAAAAGGTTATTGAGCATTGGAAGTGGTTGCTCATGGAGTGGTTGAATAACCATCCCTGGATGTTCTTAAAGGACACACACATGGGTGGCATGAAGGGACATTATTTATTGGTAGACTTGGGACTGTTAGCCTTACAGCTGACTTATGGATCCCAAAGGTCTTTTCCTTCAAGAAAATCCTAAAGGAAATCAGGAATCTTGATTCTAGGAGTCTATAAAAATCTAATTTAGGGGCTGGATTTGTAATTTTGTTTGAGACATTTGTTCAAAATATTTGTTCAAAATAACCAAGATGTGAAACTGATGGATGAAGGGAAAATACCTGGCAAGAGCAAGAGTTTGAATATCAAATAGATACAAAATATAGTGGTTGTAGTGATTATAGATTGATGAATTCTTATCATATAAGTGGAAGCTACAAAATGTTCAATAATATCTTTCAACCCCTGATAAAGCATTTTTTCCTTTATTTTGCCCCCCAAATCTCAATGAAAAAGATGAACGAGGGAAGCTTGTAGACTGGAGTTAATAACAGATCGTGTTCTTTTCTCAGAGATAAGGGACATCACACATTGAAAAATAGTAGTAAAGTTTATTTCTGGGATAGCTGAGATTTGCTCATGAATTAAAAAATGTAGCATTGGCTGGGGACAAAGCTAGCTTTGGAAAAACATATTTTAGAGACTGCGAAGTTTAACTAAAAATTTGAAACAGTCATTCTCCCTTTATCTTCTTTGTTTTCTTTAATTATCAGGGGGAAAAAATGCTAACCCAAACCCATTGCAGGCTGTTCTACACAGAATATTTTCTTTCTTTGAAGCCTGCATATAAAAAAGAATTTATGCTGTGCATTTGGATGCCAGAGTCACATAGAAATAAAATCCTATACAGCTATGTATTCCCATACAACATGACTCTGAAGGAAAATTTTCAATTAATTTCAGAAAATTGCGTCAAGATTATGGAAATTTTTTATGGAAAAGCATTTTTTCTACTAAAAAGTGACACATTTTCGCCTATGGGAGAATACAAACAACACATCTTAACAATAACACACAAGAAATGGCCTCTCTCACGACTTATAAAGCTTCAGGCATACAGTTTTATCCTATAACTTGCTCCCTTCTGTTTTGCATTATTTGCAATAAAGGTCCAGTACAGTGAATAGTTCCATTCAAAACCCCCCTTCAGTCTACAAAAATATGCATTTAATTTCAGTAGTGTGATGGAAGAATAAGGATAGAAACCTGATTAATAATGCAATAAATTTTGTCAGTAAAAAACTAAGAAGTCTTTTTTGGCAAACCTGTCTGAAATAAATAATATTTTAAAGTATTTTGAGTATTTTTTCTTCACTACTTCATGCACATTTGGAATATTTTATGGTGTCATCAAGGATGCAGTTCAGTTTACCAAAATGTAGTTTAATACAATTTTATGTGTATCAGGGTATTTTAGACAACTGTACAGTAGTCAAGGTACATGACCTGTGGAAGATTAATAAAGTAATTCTGGAAGATTCTTCTGATTCTGGATATCCTAGAACATTTAAATGCTGTTAGACATCTACATTTGGGAGAAAACATTGTTTCTATATTAATTAATCCACACAATTTTTAACATCTTTCAGTATAGAATTTTTCTGATAATGCAAATGACTACTGGATGTAGAAATTAACTACCACTCTCTGGACTCCCAAATGAAACATACTAAACTTTCCTCTAAAACTTGGTACCCATAACTCAGTCACGAAAATGTGACTTATACCAAAAAGATGGCTATAGAGTTCTAAAGTCCTGAATGAGTCCTATAGTCAGACCTTGTTGATGTCCTATTATCACTGCTATAATAAACACAGAATTATTTACGCTGTCACTACTTCATACAAGTATACAAGTACTAGGCTTTTTTGTTTGTTTGTTTGTTTGTTTGTTTGTGGTTTTTTCTGTTTGGGTTTTTGTGTTTTATCGTTGCAAGATGATGATGCCACAGAAAAATATAGAGTAATTGAATTGAGTAATTGTAATATGTTTGATTTCACTAAGGGATTCTTACAGAGGACAAGCATAGCTGTCAATTTAGCTATACTTCAGAAAAATCTGATTGTCTCTTTGTTCTCCAACTGAAAACAAAAATCTGTAAATACTGTTCCTCTTTCACTTTTCAAATCAAAGTAGGAAGGATGTTGCTTTGATTTCTTACATTTGATTTCTTACATTTGATTGTCTAAATCATCAGAAAAAATAAAGAAAGAAAATATTCCCTTAGCTGTATTCTTCAGAGTAACATTTTTTTCCCACAAAAGATTGTGTTAGTGAAATTGGTCAGTAAATGCATCCTTCGTTTAGCTGGAGACCGTGCTGTGGGAAGCTAGTAAGCAGTCAGATGTTTGCTGCTGCAAACAGCATGAGAACAATGGTAAAGTTCTCTGTGATTCATATTCTGTACATAAGATATATAAACTCATTATATTATGACATCATACAGATCACATGATGTTTAATTGAAGTAGGATCATCTGAGCAGTATAATGTGAAATTTCAGCACCAGCAAATACAAGCAAATTTATTATATAATTAAAAGCTTTCTTCTTCCTCCCTTAGGAATAGTCGTAGTAGTAGTAGTAGTAGTAGTAGTAGTAGTAGTAGTAGTAATAATAATAATAATAATAATAATAATAATAATAATAATAATAATAATAAACTCCTCAACTTAGGAAAACACTCAGTGTAGCAGGATGACTTCAGAGTCAGCAAGATTTTGGAATAGATGACGGGTCATATCTTCTCTGTCTTAAGCCTGACTGCTAACTTATAAGCTCTGTACAGAGTCCTTCCATCCACAATTTTTACCAGATTTTTTGAGTTCTCTGTATAAGTGCAGCAGATCTAGATACTTATGAATGGAACAGACAAAGTGCTGGTGATATGCATTCACTTCAGGAGGCTCGCTGGCTCATTTTTTAATTGAGATATCTCAAACACAATCAAGAATAAGAATTGCTTGCCCTTTGGATGTGAAGTGATGTGAATATTCCTTCAGAAACAAATTTGAGATTGAAAGCTTGTGTCATCAGGCTTTTTTTTCATGCTAGACTTCGTGACTGAAGAAAGCTACTTTCAGAAAAGCTATTTACTATTCAGTAAGTCACTCAAAAATAAAAAAAAAAGTTTCCTCTAGGCTGCAGCATTTTTTCAAAGAATTTTTTCATGACTCATAAAACTCACTTATATTTTGTTTGAAATGAAAGAAAAAATAAAAAGGATATCTTCAGATAAAATAAAAAATACATAATTTCCATATTTAATTAATTAATTAATTAATTAATTAATTAAAATAATTTAAATTTAAAGCACATTTTCATGTCTTGGATGAAAGAAAAACATGTGTCTTAACCTGTATATATTATGAAAATGGAGCATTTGGAAAAAACCCAAATCCTCAAAACATAATCTTATATAGAAGAATATTTTGCCTTTCCTTCTCAAAAAAATCTGTTAGTTCCACTAGTAGAAAGCCTATTGCAACAGCAACAACAAAAAATCCATTTACATATGGAAAGTTACACAGAAAACAAAATGTAAGGGTTTTTTCCTGTTCTTGTTCTATTTTTGTTTGTTTGTTTTTGAAAATACAGTGTGATATGAATGTTCATGGTGACAAAAAGAGAACGCACAATGGAAAATACACTTTTAGAACTTCACTATTTAAACTCCAAGTAATAAATAAACAAATAAATTAGATTTCATAGTACAATGCAGTGACATCTCAATTTTGACTTTTATGAACAATACTTTAGTTGAGAATCTCCCAAGATACATTGGATAAGCTAAAACTTTCACATAAAAATTTCAAATACTGCATGTTGAGACATCATATTTTGAAAGTGAAGTACATTTTTTGCTGAAGAGTGTTATTATGTTGTTGACATTCTTATCAGACATTGAAAGTAGAAGCTTAAATACTATTTACAGAGGTACGTTCATCCTACTGCAGCTGTGTTCATTCTTGCCTCTTAAACTTTTTTCAGAATAAATTGAAATATTCCGTTCAGTAGAATAACACTTCTATTTTTTTTTTTTGGGTTTTTTTCAATTATAATTTTCCATTATCCTGCAAATAGTACCGTGGAGATGCAGGGAATCTGCATTGCAGTTATAAAGAAATGCACACATTTCCCAAGATGGTATTTATTTTAAGATTTATTTCTTTTCAACCTGGTAGAAATACTTAGCTCTGGGAAACAGAAGCTCTTAGAGATAATTGCAGGAACACTAGCCCTTCTGTAAATGCAAAGACAGGAGGCTTTCTTTGCCAGTAAACTTAAAAAGCTGATCAAAGGAGGGGATTGTCCTGCTTTATTCTGTGCTGGTGCAGCCTTGCTCAAGTCCTGTGTGCAGTTTTGGTCACCACAATTTAAGAGAGATAAAAATTTTTTAGAAAGTGTCCAAAGGAGAACTACAAAGATTATAAAGGGTTCTAGAAGGGAAGGCATATGAGGAATGGTGAGATCACTTGGCTTGTTCAGCCTGGAAAAGAGGAGACTGAGAAGAAGCTCATAGCAGACTGCAACTTCCTATGAGTTCTAGAAATTCTATGAAATCTTAGGATAAGAAATGATCAATATTACTGTCTTGTTTTAAAAATAATGATAAGCACAATGAACAGCAGCTCATTTGTCTTGGCCAAAACTATTAATAGATTAATATTAAATAATTAATAATTAAATAATACATATAAATAATTAATATTTTTTAAGTGCTTGATTTCCATAGAATCATAGAATGATTGAATATCCTAAGATGGAAGGCATCCACAAAGATCATTGAAGTCCCACTCCTGGCCCTGTGCAGGACACATCAATAGTCACACCATGTACCTGAGAGCTTTGTCCAAACACTTTTTGAATTCTGTCAGGCTTGGTGCAGTGCCCATTTCCCTACAGAGCCTGGTGCAGTGCCAAACCATTCTCTGGGGGATGGAAATTTTCCTGACATCCAACCTAAACCTCTCCTGACACTTCAGGCCATTCCCTCAGGTCCTGTCACTGTCACCACAGAGAAGACATCAGTGCCTGCTCCTCCTTGGCCCCTCACAAGGAAGTTGTAACTGCAGTGAGGTCTCCCCTCGCCAGACTGACCAGACCAAGTGACCTCAGCTGCTCCTCATATGGCTTCACCTCAAGATCCTTCTTGATCATCTTTGTAACTCTCCTTTGGACACTCTCTGTTAGTTTTATATCCTTTTTATATTGTGAGGAATGAGGTAAAAATGACAAATGAGGGTAGATGTCAAATAGCAGCATGGTAAAGGTAATTCTGCTTGTTTCAATTCATTTTTCCTAAACATCTCTGTTGGGAACCCTGTTCAAAAGTAAGCTTTGCTGACAGGATATCAATTATGTAAAAGATAATTTATTTTTCTTTGGAGTAGAATTAAAAGAATTAAACTTAAAAAAGCATTTGAGTAGTGGCTGTATTTGAGTAAGAATTTGTTTATGTTTGCTAAAATTCTTCATGCTACAACAGGCACCTGATGCCAAAGAGTATCCAGTGCCATTGAAAATCTACTGATAGTTCTGTCAAGTGACAATTCCTCCTTCCCTGTTTAATTCAAAGATTTAATTCCTAATTTATATATTTTTAAAATTTGCTTCAATATGTAAGGAATGAGGACATGAATGTGAGGTAAGATACATATATATATATTTCTGTAATTTTTAATAGCAAGGTGCTTTGTCTTTTACTTGAGTGTATATCTGTCTAATAATTGCAACTAAAAGTATTGCTGCTGTTTATAGGCATCCAATAAAGATTTATAGGAATGTTAGTTAAGCAGCATCAAAAGGAAGCAAGAGCAAATTAGCTGCTTCTTAGAAGTCTGAATTAGTGTTTCTTTATTGATTAGAAAATCACTTGGTTCATACAGCTTTGCTAAAAGAATTTGAAAGGTTTTGCAAATGTAATTTTATATTTGATCTGGTTTTACCAATGATATGTTCTTGTTGATAGCACAAAAATAATATTTTAGTCTGTTGCCAGATGAATTGACAGCTTTGCCTTTTAACAACCACATATCAGTATCTGAGCAGAGCTCTAGACCTCCAGCTTAGCAACCTGTGATAATGTTGTTTAACAGTGTTTTATGGTACACTGATTAGCAAACAGCATGCAAAGGCTTCATAAGCTGGAAACCTCTTTGGCCCTGTGACATGATTTTAAATTCTACAATGTTTGGGAAGGGGAATCTAGCAATTTCCTTTGGGAAATTATGAATGGTTAGCATAGGAAAAATACATTATGGAGAAGAATATGGGGTTTTTGAAGAATAGTTTCTGTTATACACTAGGGCAGAAAGATAAAATATACATTACAATTTTAAGAGAGCATTTACATGGTCTGAGTGAGGATAAGAGAGATAGTATTGACTATTTGATGATTTTTTTTTATAATTTTTGACTGCCCAACCTGAAAATAGGACTGTTTGTTTCTCTTTATTAAGTGAAAATTTATGATGTAGCTGGCTGCATATATATTGACTTTACTTCTGCTTTTAATCTTCATGGGGTGTGCCTTTCAGATCCTTAAGTGATCTTTTAAATGGCTTTATAATTTTGTCTTCACATTAAAGCAAACCTCAGTTTGATGGATAGCATCTAACGTAATAACTTACTTCCACATTAAGGTTAAAACAAAAGGTTAATTACCTGCATAATACTATTATTGATGATCTACTTTAGCTGTTCTTGTTACAGTGTTTCTGTAACAACACCTACTGCAAGGTGATAGTCCCAATTCTCTGTTGAGAAGAACTAGAGGTGGTGGCATATCAATATCCACCTGTTCAGTCCAACATGAAATTTAACACTCACTAGTGAGGTTCAGCTCCAATCTGTGTTAACATTCCATTGGTACTAACAAGTTTCCCCAACCTTGTTTTTACGCCAAAATAGAAAAAGGGCCTAAATTGCAGAAATTTCTACTGGTAGAAGTTTTCTACTGTTTTCTACTGTTTCTACTAGCAGAAAATATTCTGTGGCTGTAGGACTATCTTAACTGGCTACTTGAACTGCAGTCTATAGGATCCAGATTAGTTATACTCTAAACATTCTGTTAATTTCTAGAGAAAAATAAAGTTGCAATTGACAAGTTTTAAGCTAACAAAAATGGATGGAGTTTATGTGCGCAATTTTATATTTCTCAGTGATTTTGTGAAATGGGGACAAAATGAGGGACCCAAACATTCATAAATCATATATATATGAAGGAGCGATATCCTGTTGTAAACAATCAAAGACTGTACCAAGCTTTTTTCGTGTAGTAGCATTTCAGTAGTTCTCCTCAGCTGGTTATCTATGGTGACTTCAAATGCTTTTTACACCTGCTGTTTTTTGGACATTATCTAGCATTACAGTTTGGAGGTCAGCTGTAGTTTCCATTTTTTGATCACTTTTTTGGGGTAGGGCACTCTGCCAGAATGACAGTTGTACCAAGCCCATTGTGTCAGAACTTTTGCCTGTCTTGCTGAAACAGTAATGGGATTTTTCTTAATGAATTATTTGACACAGAGAAGAGTAAACTGTGACTGTTGAGATATAAGGGGGTCCAGTAGTCTATATTTCTGAGAATATTCTCTTCCAAAAGGTGAGACAATTTTCAACAGACATGAAAATCAGAATTCCTGTACTGTAGGTCTCTTTTGTCCAGCCACTACAACCTCCAATAAGCTGAGTCAGACTTCTTGGTTTTTAGGCTGTTTGGAGAATAATTTCTTTTAATATAGTATGGTAATTGTCTTATTTCCAAAATTCCCAAACTGTTTTCTGGAACCTTTTTTCTAATTAATGATATCAATTTATTGTGACTTGTTGCACTTTGTGTTACTGTTTGTGAAAGTTACGAATTTGACAGTGACAAGTAGCTGTAGATGAAGATCTCTAATCTCAGTGAAGACGAGGAATTGCTTCACACTATGGTTTGATATCAAAATGTGATTGTTCAGTGTCTTCATCAGTGTGCAAAACTGAAGGTCAAATACATTTGGCAGTAAAGAGAGACTACTATCAGGTCTGTCTGGCAATTGTGCCTCAAAACACCACAAACATGCAATGAAACATCCACAGAAGTAATTTTGATGAGAAAATAACTTATGTTGTTGTTGTGTAAGTCTTATGTAATATGTTTTGAGAGACCAGATACAACAATTCATTACTCCAATTTTGTCTCATTCTAGCTCTCTTGACATTAACAGAATCGACATGGTGCCCACGTGGAATGTAAAAGTAAATCAGATGTTCTATTTTAATTTTTCCTCCTTGGTTTTCACATTTATTTAAATTCCTTTTAAGTCAATGTCAAAAGCCTGCTGGGAGCAGAAGCATATTAGACACTTGACTTTTTCCTTTCACCAAAACTGTCAGCTTCAGCACAAAGTTAATCTGCAGAGAGAAAGCAATTCTTAAGAAGTATGCCTCAGTCTTTTCCTCTTCTCCTGTAAAGCATTTTTTTTCCTTTGTGTAGCACATCCATTTGAATTTGAGTATAAAAATACACAAAAAGTGATGTTAAAATGTAAGCTTTTAAAGAAGAGACTTGGGTATAATATCTAGCATTAAGGATAGACTTTCCATTTCTTGAAAACACTTTGTACTCTGCCTCCAATATGTTCCTTATACATTCCCACAGCTATTTGTTTTCTTCATTTTGTCAGCAACTTATGCTTTGCTAGGTGTTATACTCTAGTTTCTATGGAAAGTTTGGACCTGTTCAGAGGAAATTGCAATATGTGACGGCCAATTCTCAAGCATATTGCTTTAGTACAGGTAGGGGGGAAGTTTGGCTATAAATGTGAAGAAAAGGCTGTTGGAATTCTTTGGCATGAGAAATAATAGTGCAAAAAACAAAGACAATTATTTTGAAACCTTTCCAAAGTAAGAAGCTCTTTTTTCCTTATGTATTACAGAGGCATAATTTGCAGAACTGAAACTGAAATCATTAGGTTGTTGTTCTCACAGCTCTTAAAGGAAACAAATAAACATTTATTGCAAACATGCACATTGGAAGTTGTTTAGAACAAATATTTAATATTCTAGATAAATCCTTTGTAGACCACTGCTTTGGTCTATAAAAAGAAAACTGAAAGAATAAGTAATGTGGTGAGAATCCAGGGGATAAAAACCAAGACATATTTTACAGAATGTTGAACTCAAAAGTAGCATAAAGTTTTAGTTCAGAGAAATAGGAGCCGAAAGCTTTTGAGTACCTTAACCTGGGAAAAGTTGAGAATGTAATTTAAAAGGCAGTAAGACCAAGAAAATGTTTTCTCTGTTTTAAGGAAGTTTGGCCTTTTGCAAAGTTAAAGGCAGATGCAGCAACTGAATGAGACTTCACAACCTGCTGAACTTCAAGCACTCTTGAAGTAGCAGCTGTGTGTGTTTTATCCCCTAGGGCACTCATTATTACAAGGTAAGACAGGGAGGTTGCATCTTTCTTTTTTATGTACATATTCTCAGAGGAGGAACCTCTGTTCAAAGAACAGAAGCCAGGTGAGGTCTTCACAAGACTGTCAGGGTCATTAAGTGCTCCAGTTGTTCACTGTATCTTGGACTGAGAATGGACTGCTGCACTGTACGTATGTCCTGCTTGATGTCATACTTGTTTCATAAAATGTTATTTTCATGGATTCTGCATGACATATAATAAGGAAAATTATTTATTTATCAGAGGCAATATGTTTCAAAGGAAGACAGTAAATCTTTTTAGACAGACAGCCTTTAAGTGGCCTTTAAGTGGCTGAACTGTGTTGCAATAGGCCCAAAAATGTTAAAAGAAATAAACAACTGGAAAACCTGTCATTCTAACCCTATCTGTATCCTTTCACACACTAAGCAGATCCAGGTGTCAAGGTATAGTTTGAAGTTAATGATTCATTTTTCTGCCTATCTCTGCTGAAAGTTTTTGAAAAGCAGAAAAAAATAAACCAAAACTTTGAGCAAACTAAAAGTTCATAAATTCTCAGATGCAGATTGAAAAGATTTGGTATTTGCAAGATTGCAGAATACTAAAAGCATAGAACCATTAGGGTTGGAAGAGATGTGAAGGATCATCTAGGTCTAACTTCCCTGTCATGGGCAGGGACACCTTCCACTAGATCAGATTGCACACTGCTCCATCCAGCCTAGCCTTAACACTTTCAGGGAAGGGGCACTCACAGCTTCACTGGGCAACTTGTCCCAATGTCTCTGCACTCTTACAGTGAACAGCTCCATCCTTATAACTAATCTAAATCTGCCCTCTTTCAATTTAAAGCCATTTCCCCTTCATCCTATCACTACATGTCCTGCTTTTCTGTAGGCCCCATTTAGGTACTGGTAGGCAAAATAAGGTTTCCCCAAAACTTTCTTCCCTTCAGGCTGAGCAGCCTCAATTCTCTCAGCCTATCCTCAGAGAGATGTTCCACTCCTCTGATCAACTTAGTGCCTTTTTTCCTGACTTGATCCCACAAGCCACAAGTCCATGTCTTTTGGGCCCAGAAGTAGAAACAATGTGGGATCTCACAAGAGTGGAATCGAGGAGCAGAATGAACACTCTCTCCCTCCTTCCCATGCTGCTTTTGTTGTGGCCCAGGATAAAGTTGGCTTTTTGGACTGTGGGTGCAAGAGTTAAGTTGAGATTACTGTCCACCAGCACCTCAAGTGCTTCTTCTTAGAGCTGCCCTCATTTAATTTTCTGCCCATCCTGTAGTTGTGCCTGGGATTGCCCTGACCCATGTGCTGGACCTTGCACTTGATTTTGTTAAACCTCATTTACTTTACAAAGGTCCATTCTTCAAGTCTGTCCAGGTCCCTCTGGCTGGCATCCCTCCCCTCCAGTGTGTCAGCTGCACCACTCAGCTTGGTGTCTGTGGCCAACTTGCTGAGGGTGCCTTCAAGCCCACTGTCCATGCCAAGACATTAAACAGCAGTGACAGTCCAAATATTAAAAAGAAAACACTGGGGCATTTGGCAGGGATATAGAAGAAATGGCAGTGAAAATCTGAAAAAGCAGCAAGCATGCATTATTGAACTGGTAGTTTCCTTCCTTCCTTCCTTGCTTCCTTCCTTGCTTCCTTCCTTCCTTCCTTCCTTCCTTCCTTCCTTCCTTCCTTCCTTCCTTCCTTCCTTCCTTCCTTCCGCCCCTTCCGCCCCTTCCGCCCCTTCCGCCCCTTCCGCCCCTTCCTTCCTTCCGCCCCTTCCTTCCTTCCGCCCCTTCCTTCCTTCCTTCCTTCCACCCCTTCCTTCCTTCCGCCCCTTCCTTCCTTCCGCCCCTTCCTTCTGCCCCTTCCTTCCTTCCACCCCTTCCTTCCATCCCTTCCTTCCTTCCACCCCTTCCGCCCCTTCCTTCCTTCCACCCCTTCCTTCCACCACTTCCTTCCGCCACTTCCTTCCACCACTTCCTTCCGCCATTTCCTTCCACCACTTCCTTCCGCCACTTCTACCACTTCCTTTCTTTCCAACCCACCCAAACAAAAGGTGAGAGTAACCCAGGTTCTTGTTAATCAGTTTCATGGAACTCAGTCTATGAAGAATTTTTTAAAACAAGATTGTATCCTTCAAAATTCATTTTCTCTCAATGGTTTTTTCCAGACTGACATGGTTCCATTACTACACTGAACTAAAAAGAATTAAGCTAAACCAATTTTTCAGTAGGTGCTAAGTATCAGTTGTCCCTTTAAATTTTTTGTAAAGCAAAATGAAACCGAAGCATTTTAAGGTCCAAATTCTGTCATAATATCTTGGAGTTACAATTGTGAAAAGTTCTTGGAAATTCTGTGAATTACAATGCAATCATGAACTTCCAGATTAATACTCTTTCTTTTGAACTTTAGAATTCTAATAGAAATTAAAATATTTAGAAGTAATTTAAATTCTATGAATAGTGGACTTTCATCTATCACTAAAAAGATGTATGTTTCTTAATTCATAAAAAGTAGTCTCAATTAGGATTTTATTTTATATAGAATAGGCTAAATTAATTAAAATTGAAATATAATAGTGTAAATCACTAAAGCAGAAGTCAAACATCTGAAATGTTTTAATATACATAAGGGAATTCTAGATACAGCATATTTCCTCTTAATTAATTTTCTGTTTTACAGGAGACACTGGTAGAGCTTTGCTTCATTTGCTTCAATATCCTTGAACTACAGATGTAAGGGTGAAAAAAAATAAAATGCTTCAAAGTAAAAAGAAAATGCTTTGAATTATTTCTCAGTTCGAAACTTCTTTTTATTTACTTTGTCTTTCCAAACAATAAGGATATTTTCCAGATGTCCTGATACCTGAAGTGTATGTGAATTACTTTTAGAAAGACACTAATGTGGTTAATGTGGCATGGAACATAAAAAGCATAGTGAGAAAACATATAAAAAAAGAACAGCTAAAAGTTTTTAATCTTTAAGCTATTGATGCAATGACAGTGTCCCAAAACTTTTAACTTTCCTTATAAAACCTCTTTTTACAGTGATATACATTTCAGAGTAAATATTGTTTATAAAAGGTAGTGATCTCTCTCTGATTTAAAATCTTTTCAGCTGCAGAGTTCAGTCTTAATTGTGTCCTGTATTGTTAGCATGGCACCTGTAGGATAATAACACATGGCTTTGTTTGTAAACCTTGCCTTCAGGCATTGGGCATACATTTAAACTTCTTACAGAGACTTTCTCACTTATTTTTCCTTAGTCTTGAACATGTAAAGATAAAATAGAGTTGAAAGAAAAATATACAGATCTTGCAAGTGAATGAGAATTTGCTTTTAGAGTTCATTTGTAATAGGCTTGAATATATGCATTTTCATAGATAATTTTATAAATGTAAGTTTTTGAGACTTCTACATTACCCAATCACCTGATCCATTTTGGTTTCTAAGTATTATGGTGGATTCATCCTGGCTGGATACCTGGCTCCGACAAAAGCTATTTGCTTATTCATTCCTATTCCCAGTGGGACAGGGGAAAGAAAATATAATGAAAGGCTTGTGTCGTGGGTGGAGACATGGACAGGGAGAAATCACTCATGAGTTACTGTCATGGGCAAAATAGACTCGATTTTGTGAAACCAACTCAATTTACTGTCATGAAAATCAGAGTAAGGTAATAAAATAAAGCCAAACCATAAAAACACCTTCCCTCCACCCATCCCTTCTTCTTGGCTTAAAATTCACTCCTTGTTTTTCTACCTAACCATGCAGCAGTGCAGTGGATGGAGAATGGGCACTGTGGTCAGTTCATCACATGCTGCTTCTTCCTCCCTAGGGGAAGGACTCTTCACACTCTCCCTCTGTTTCCTTGTGTGTGTGTGTTCCTTCCACAGGAAACAGTCCTCTATGAACTTCTCCAATATGAGTCCTTCCCACCAGCTCCAGATCTTCACAACTCCCTCAGCACAGGTCTCTTTCATGGGGTGTAGTCCTTCAGGAGCTGATTGCTCCAATGGAGGCCTTCCATGGAGTCTCAGACTTTAGATATCCACCGGTTCTAATGGGGGATCATTCATCAGCTGCAGGTGGATCTCTGCTCCCCCATGGCTCACCAGGGGCTGCAGAGGCACAGCTGCTTTACCCTGGGCTGTGCTACAGGCTGCAGGGGAATCTCTGCCTCAGCTCCTGGAGCACCTCCTGCCCCTCCTTCTTCACTGACCCTGGTGTCTGCACAGCTGTCCCTTTAACATGTTCACACTCTTTCATCCAGCAGCTTTTGTAGAGCAGATTTTACTCCCTCTTCTTAAATCTGTCATCCCACCTGGGCTACCATCTCTGCTGAGTGGTTTGGCTTTGCCCTGCAGTAATGCTCTCTTGGAGTCAGCTGGCATTGGCTCCCTCAGACATGGGGGTAATTTCTGGCTTCTTACAGAAGTTACTACTGCATCCACACTGACACCAAAATCTCACCATGAAAACTCAATATACCCATTTTAGATTAGTTTGGATGTCATAAAAATTTACAGCCAGCCCCTACTGTTTACTGTTATCCTCTGCTTGAACAGCCAAATTTCAGGTTTTGACCTTTATCCTGCAATCTCTCAATTATCAGTTAGCTTTAACAACCCAAGCCCATTTTGTCCTCAGATGCACCAATGTTCTTAAATTTTTTTAAATAATAGTATCACTGGTAGTATTTTCTCACTACAGACCCATACAAAGAGCTCATTTCTGTGCTCAAAAGGTGCTAGGATAATAGAATTTTTCATCAATTTTCTTTTTGCTTAACTGAGCACTGAGTTTTCAGTATTGCAAGAGCAGGACTCCATGATTTTCTTAGACTGTGTCTCATTATCAACTGTGGTTGCCAGAAGATTACAGCCTCTGTTTCTAGACATAATGAACAACACCATCTGCATTTACCATCTGGCTTATGAAAACTTCTGATAAGTTCAGGAAATTTTTGAGACAAGGAGAGACCTTCGTCCACGTCTGATCTCACCAAAACAATGAATATAACATGATTGATTAATAAATACCATGGATGATGGATAATAACACCCATGAAAACATAACGGCAATGATGTTTACAGCCTCAGAGGATTAAAGCATTGCAATCCAGAGAATTTAGCTTTGTCTTTCAGGACATGAAGAAGAAAACAAAAGAAATAAGTGGTGAAATATAGGGAATTACTTTTTCTCTCATACATTTCCTTATGGAATTTCTTAATCTCAAGTTGACTTAAAGGATTGATTGTTGAAGAGATCAAAAAGAGACAAAGAGTAAAATAACTATTTTGTTAGTGAAATACAAATCTAATAAGGAGATTGGCTAAAAATGAGCTGCAGAGTGCTAAAGTGTCATTGTTACAGTTACTGCTCAGCACAAACTAGTTCCTCCTTAAAATATATAAACCCCAAAAGGTATTATACTAAAATGACAGATCACTATATCTAACTATTACTGATTTTAAGATTAAACAGGAATAGTAAAAAAAGCCGGCAGTAAGTAAACTAAGCAGCATGTCTAATTACAATAGCTCTTAAAATCATCCAAACTGCAAAGGTAGCTGCATGATGCTCAGAATCCATTAAGGTTATGTCATGGCATAGGGATGTTACTCCCCAGTTTAGTTCTCCCACTGAAATTCTTCAAACCACACTGCTGCTTATTCTGTCCCTCACTGACTCTCTTTCTGTGGCAGGATGGAGATGAGAATTGGAAGCACAAAAGGTAAAGACCGTGAGTCTAGAAAAGAACAATTACTGGAAACAACAACGAGATAAGAAAATGAACAGAAGCAACCACAATACTAATGACATAGGGCACAAGAAAGATGCAAACGATTCACACAGAAACAGTAATGCCTGATCCCTGCCTATGTCCCTCTGAAAGAGAGCTCTTCCCCATCACTGGACAGTGATGTGAGGTGGTATAGAATAACTTCCATGTCCTGGTCATAACCCCTCCTGGCCACTGCAAAAATTAACCCTAGCTTGAACCAGAACAGGCTAGAAATCAATTGTACATGTAATTAGAGTGCATTAAAAATATTTCCTATTTTTTGTTTTGTCTTTTTAGTCTGCTCCTGGTATTGCCTCTCTGTCATGAAAGATACAGAAAAATTGATAAATCAGCAACAGAAGGTTCCCAAAGTCACAAACAATTCCTTCCATGACCAGGTGGAGGGAAGAAAATCCTACAGATCATCATCAATAAAAACTACATGAAAAAAACCCAAAAACTGGCAAAAACCTGACAAACTATCATGAAACAGAAAAAAAAGAGAAAAAAAACCTCAAAGAAAACACCAGAAGTTGAATAGAAAAACACACCTCCTAAAGAAATATTGGAAAAATTGGGAGCTAACCAGTCATTTGCCAAAAAGTCTATCATGATATAAAACTTCAGCCAGAAAAGCAAAAAAAAAAAAAAAAGGGCAAACAGTTGTCCTTGCTAACCGCCAAAATCCCTGTAAGTTGTCTTTATTTGCTGCACTGCTGCCTATCAGCTGGGTAAATAGGTGTTCCCAGCGCATCTGAGTGGTAGCCATCTGCGAAACATCTGCAGTTGCAAACATCTACAAGCTGAAGAAAAATACCTTGTGTTTTCATGTTTCTGTCACAAATATAGAACTAAAAAAAGAAATCTGATTTCAATTAAGAAGGTTCATGCTTCAAAGTCTACCATTTACAAAAGAATTAGGAAATAAGAAACTTTTTCTCTTTTGTTGTTTTACTGTTAGCCTCAAGTCCAAATAGGCTACTGAAATTTTGAGGAATACATTTTTCTTCAGTAGGGAATATTTTGAAAATCACAATTCTCCTGTGTCATATAGCTCTGATACAGAATCAGATAATGAGTTTCATTTCCCTGGGTGTCAGAATGCCCATTATCTGTACAAGAGTTTGACTCATATGTCAGCTAATTCACTGACACCAAATATCTGAAAATGCCAGAGCAAACTGGATGGAAGACCTGAAGATACAAGGAAATTAAACTGTCTTAGAAAATATATATTTTGCCCTTGTACTCCACCTCAGAATCAATGGGGCTTTCTTTTTGTGTTGGCTACCATCACTTCTGAATAATTACTTTTAAGCTTTACTTTAAGATATGGGGCAATCTTGACATTGCTCTTAATGGACAAACTTCTGTGACATCCTCTGCCTGGTGTCCATAGGAAAGCTTTTCTGACACAAACTCTCCTCTGCCTCATTTATTACTTCTCAGAGACTGTAGATTGCTATTGGTCAAGCTTCATGTCAGTCTATTCCCTCCTCTTTTGGAGAAAGGATTTTGCCCTTATTTTTTCCATAGGCACTTGTGCTAATATAGGAAGGAAAGAGACATCTTTGAGCTACCCTAACACAAAAGAGTTGGAGAGCAGGCCCTTTTCCTCCTTTTTGTTTGTTTTCCTAGCCTGTAAATCACAGCTCTGCTGACAAACTAAATTTAAGAAAATTCTGTCAGGGAAGAATTTGGGCTAGAGTATTTTATAGATCAAAAATTTACCTAACATTGGAGCATTCTGAATGTGATCTTAACGGTATTTCTTTGCTTCAATTTGAATTAAATAAGGAGTATTAAATCAATTATTAGTGGGAAAATCTTTTTATACCTATGGATGTTCCTACTAAAAGACATGCTAAAATGGTCCTTCAGATTTTCACACTATACTGACATTTTCACACCTTTTTTTTTGCTTACAGAATAACCCCAGTTTTAGCAGGGGTAAAACCCAGATAATAACCCCAGTTTTAGCAGGTTTCAGAGACCACACATCAGAATTTTCATCAAGATCACTATCACTTCTTAACAGGCTACCTTCAGTGTATTACATGCCTGTTCCTGTCTTAAAATGGAATAGACTGGTGCTTCAATACTGTACAAGTCTTTCCACGGTCCATCTGTTATCAGCTACAGGTGCAGGACAGAAATTCCCTGCAAATAGAATGGGCAAAAGAGAATAACTCAAAAAAATCCTGCTATTGCTGTTCTGCAGTATTGGTACAGACAAATAAAATCACATTTCTAATTAGCTTGGGCAGTCCTACAGAAGATGGAAGATGTGAATAAATAGAAAGAAAAGGATGTCTTCCAGAAAGTAATTTTTCACTTCTTTCATTCCAGATTTATGTTAACTGCAAGCAAAAATAAATATATATAGAGTTTTCTTCTATTTGAATAAAATAACTCAAATAGTCTGCCCTTTTTCAGACAGACTTAAATTTTAAAGCACCATCTTCAATGACCTATGAAGTTGTAAAAAACAGCTTGTAATGTCCACACTAATTCTGAATAATCGTATGCAATGAGTGGTTAAAATATTTATGGGGAAAAAAACTTTCTCAATTTAATTAACTTTCCAAATTAAGTACATGGGAACTTGTTGCTCTACTGTCCATAATTTCCTGCATGGGTATTAGGGGTATATGAGCTGAAGTTGTGGTGAAGAGAAGGACACAGGCTAAATCTCAAATTGTCAGTTTTTATTAAAGTATATTATAATATTAACTATGAGTTGTAAATTATTTTTCAACTAGTGAAGTGTCATGAGTGAGGAAAAATATTTTAGTCTCATTCAGTCTTTTTTCCTGCACTATGGAGGAACTGAACTGAAAAATACTTGATACACAGATAATATCAATAACAGAAGATGAAAGATAAGTACTTATTGTTAAATGCAGTCTTCCTCATTTGTTACCTTGATAATATGATACAATTCCACTGGCAAAACCCACTAAAATTTATATGACAAGATAATGATTAAGAGCTTAAGTAGATATTTATTGTATTTGTTTAAATTATGCTTGCCTAAATGTACATGTGAAAACATGATGTGAAAGGTTCCATCAAGGTATAGGAGATGGGAGGTTTACCAGTTTTATGCAAAGTAAATTTAATACACCTAAAAGGTAATTATTATATTAAAAACATAACATATGCCATAAATCACAAAAAAAATATTAATGTATCTACAACTGCAAATATATATTTCCTCAGCTCATGTTATTTTCATCTTTATTCTCAGTGTATTTCCCTAGTGTAATTTTCTTATTAAAAGACAAAAAAACACCGGGTTGTCTCCTCTGTTGGTAGATTTGCATTTTCTACATCTGTTTGCTTCCATGTTATACTAATCCAGAAGTACAATTTACAGGCTTTTATCAGTCAATAAGATAGGAAATTTTCATTGGAAGAAAATAAAAATTTTTGACAGATCTAGACAGTTCTAATAGATGTAGTTCAGTAACACTGTAATTATAGCAAGAGTTGAATCAAAATTATTTTAAATGCAAAATTTATGAGCAAAACTACGGCCCAGTTACCTTTGGCAAAAAATTATTCCAGCATATAATTTAGCATTTGAATATTATTGACTATAACAGATCTCATACTGAACATTTAATAAGGGTCATATTTAAGATGTGAATTCTCAGAAAGCCTGTTTTACTCCACAGAAGGAGAAATTCTGTTATGAAATTGTAAGAAAATGTGATGAAAGTGTAAAGTGATAAAAAAACAGGATGAAGGCTTCATTAGAATAGTGAACAAAACTCAGTAACAAAAAACACCCTGTGAAAGCTTCAACAGATTCAGGAATAACAACTATCTGCAAATACTGAAAAGATAGATGGAAGAATAGAAAATCCTTGCTGACACCGAAAAATCTTAACTAACTTTTACAGTTACTCACTCAGCAGCTCTCAGGAAATTGTTGCACACCTCCAAGACATCCTTACAAATATTCACATGTCTTATTGGAAAAGAAGTTATAAATGGTATTTCCCATTAGATTTTGTTTAATGGCCTTTACCAGAAAAAGATGAGAGTGCAAGAAGTTCATAGGACTTATGGCAGAACATGCATATTCATGCTTTCTATTATCACTGTTGACACCATCAAGCATCACCTTTGGATCCTCTTATCACTATCAACTAGTGAGTGGCAAAAGGCACAAATTTTCTTGGTTTAGCCATTGGTACTAAATTGGTTTTCTTTTTTTTTTCTTAATTAATACATGCAGTATCTACAAATCCCTTGTGATTTCCAAACCATTCAATTCTTTTTTTACTGTTCTACAATGATAACAGTATAATTAGAAATGCCAAGATGGACCTGTCAAAATCAACATAATTACCAGTAACACCTTTGCTTTGGTGAGTTTGGCTTTTTCCCAGTTTAATAATAAAAGAATCTCACCTCACTATGAGCAGAGGAGAAAACTGGTCAATATAAACAAATGTTTATATGTGAGGGCTTAAATCTACTACCTCAATTGCTAAGCTTTTACTAAGTTTTCTAGAATTTTAAGGTGAGTCTCTGCCCAGACCTGCAGGTGACAAATATGAAGACAGCATCAGAGTTCTCCTGTTGTCCCTGAGGTGCAGATGTGTAAAGCCAGGCACATAATTTTGCCTCATGCAGGTCAGCTTTCTGGAAACTGCAGCATGTCTCAGCTCCCTCCCTCACTGCCAGCTTGCTCTGAAGGCTGCCACACATGCCTGACAAGCCTCAGATTCCAGGGCTTTACAGCTCATCTGCTTGCTAAACCTGTATTTGCCTATGGGAAATCACTGACTTAGTGCAAGAGTCCTCTAGAAGTGCACTGAGAATGACTGAGTTCACTCAACCAGCTATAACTTTTTTCCAGAAAATAGATTATATGACAGGCTGAAGGCAGGTTAAGAGGCTCATTGTGATTAAAGTGGAGTACAGGCCCTTCCTGAAGGATCACAGAATTTCTGCTCTACTTTATATATGATTTTTAAAATTTGAGGCAGGACTCTAGATCCATAGAACCAGAATATCCTGACTTGAAAGGGACTCATAAGATTGGACTAGAACCCCTCATCCTGCACAGGCCTTCCCCAAGAGTCACACCATGTACATGAAAGAATTGTCCAAATGCTTTTCCAGGCTTGGTGCTGTGACCACTACCCTGCAGAACCTATTCTAGTGCCCAACCACATTTTGGTGAAGAACCTTCTTCTGATATACAACTCTAACCTCCTTCAGGCCATTCCCTTGGGTCCTGTCACTGTCACCAGAGAGAAGAGATCAGTGACTTCTGCTCCTCTTCCTCTCACAAGGAAGTTGTAACTGCAGTGAGGTTTCCCCTCAGTCTCCTCCCGGCTACACAGACCAAGTGTGTAGCCACTCATCATATGAGGGCCCCTCAAGGCCCTTCACCGTCTTCATGACCCCCTATTTGGACATCCTCTAATAGTTCTCAATCCTTCTTATACTCTAGTACTCAGAACTGCCCCCAGCACTCGAGGTGAGGCTGCCCCAGAGCAGAGCAGAGCAGGACAATCCCCTCCCTTGCCCAGCTGGGATTCTGTGCCCGACACACCCCAGGACATGGGTGGCCCTTCTGGTACCCAGGACACTGCTGACTCACATTCAACTTGCCACTGACCAGGACCCCTGGACCACCTTCCTGTGGGGCTGCTCTCCACTTGCTTTTTCCCAGTCTGGATGCACATCTGGGGTTGACCTGTCCCAGGCTACATAATCCAGCACTTTCCTTGTTAAACTTCATATGGCCACTGACTAATGTTCTATTTTTCTTCTGCATTCATAGGATGAAGCAACAGTTTATCCTTAACTAGCAGTTTAGTCTGTATGACAAATGGAAAATGCATGATATGAACCAGAAAATTCTCTCCCAATAGGCAGTCACAGCTAATAATTGCTTCAAATCATACAAAATTAGAACATCCTTTTCCTTATAAAGGAATTATATTTCCTACAAGCTCTTTCTATTATTAAATAAAAGCAACTTTCATCCCATGTCATACAAATAAAAATAAAATACTTAACTCCTTTTATTCCCTGTTTGACTGTCTTCAAGGGTAACCCTGTGTGCTATGAGAGGGCTCTGTGATTTTTATGACACATGGACATTTACATTGCATATATCATTTCCACTTGCCACATTTCAATAGCTCTCATCTATTTGTAGGCTCCTTTGTCTTATAGGTCATTGCATATTTTGACAATATAATTTGTATTCTGGAGATACATGACAATTTTTGAATACAAATCCACTATTCATAATATGCTTTTCTGGGTTTTCATTAGATATCTGAGGGTGGCAGGGAAAGTTTTCCATATGATGTATTTATTTAAAGAATTTTTTTTCATCTATATTGTCCCTATTCATTTACACCACTTAAATCCCTAGCATGATAAGAAAAGATAAGCACAACAGCTCTTTTGGTTATGTCACATTATTTTTATATATGAGGAAGTAACTGGAAGGAATATTCCTCTAGGAAACACTATTAATTTTTTTAGGAAAACAGATATTCTGTGGTTAAGAGATGAAAGGAAACAGATTTCTGGTGGGTATTTTCTTGTTTAGTTTTTAAGACCACACTGCAGTAAACCTAGGAAGTAAAGCTGTTTGACACAAACTTTGAATGGTAAGACAAAACCCTGTGTATTGAGAAGTGTTGAAAGCCTTGCTTCCTATATAGTTATGCAAAAGACTTATGTGGCACAGAAATTCGGTACAAAATTATAACACCATCTTATTTAAGGTAATACCTAATATATTTTATTTATGTTTTTTAAAGACCCAATTGCATGTTTATAACAATTCAGGGTAATAATTTTAGAAACAAGAACTGCTTCTTCATGTCTTTTCAAAGCTCAGCTCTTGGAAAATTAGTTTCTGCATTTCAGAATTGCACCTGGTTTTGATTATTAATCCCAATAGGCAGTCTGTTAGGATGCCAAAATCTCAAGAATGATAAGATCAAAACCTCAAATGTCATCCTGCACATACTTGCCAGTCAATGACCAGTATAGGTGCCTTTGATGCAGCTTGAGATGCACATCTCTTCACTAGTGGAAAAATCTTAAATAAATAGAACAGCCCAGTGAATTCTGCATGCTCTGTGGAAAATCTTTCCAAGATGCACTCTGACAGTGCAGAATTCAGCATCTTCATTAAAGAAATTGCTCAGAAATTCTACCGCTTTCTCTCACATTTTTTTTAGCATTTGCTCTAACCTGTATATGAGCTTTCATCTTCACTCCAAGAAGTGCAGAAATGGTAGACAAAAAGTAAAAATAACAGGAGGCAGGGCTAATAAATAGTAACAGACCACTGGAGATTCATTGCTCCTTCTGGAACTTCAGCTGAATTTTGAATTATTAGAAAAAAGGTATTATTGGAACATGGGTAGAATTGAAAAAATTGGTAATCTCATAAATTATACAGTGCATGGGTTTCCTATATGAACAGTCATATTAAATATTTATGATCAATAACTGAGATACATAGTTCTTGCTGCATTGAGTAGCTATACAAATTGTACCCTCACTATCTTTTTCTCCCTGTCAGCTGTATTTGTTGCAATTTACAACTGCCACCAGATCTCAGGACTCCACTAATGTGGTCATTATACACACAAAATCTTTAAAGATTTCACAACCTGTTTGTGCAAAATCACAGGTCAAAAGGGAAATGAGCACACTAAGATGAAAGCTTTTCCTTAAAGCCAAATATGTTCAGGATTTAAATAATGCTAGACCACCTCCATTCTAACATTTACTGGAATATGTTGTGACTTTATTCTACCATTACTGACATACTACTACATCTTCTTTTCTTCCAGCTCTGTAGCTCTGTTCATCTTTTCTTTTTTCTTTTCTTTTTTTTAAATTTTTTTTTTCATGTAAGACTAATGAATACTGCAAAAGGAAAAAAGGTATGCTTTTAGGAACACAGACATGGGACAAGGATGAATATAGTGAAATTGAATTTTTAATTTGGCTTTGGGAAAAGTAATCAGCATTTAAGAGTAAAAAGTACTTATCACTAATTTTACAGGGGGACATATTGCATAGGAGGAGCCAGACCTGTAACTTACATAATGGATATCATAATTTTGATATATATCTATTGAAAATTTGACTCAATGTCTTTAAATGTTGAATGAGACCTAAAACTAAGTAACTTAAAGTATTTTGTCATTATGTCTTTGTGAAAACACAAAACAAAGTAGCTATGCCTTGTAGTGCTCCCCATGGTTCTGTTTCTTGAGATATCAAAGCTAAAAGACTTTTTAGACAACACATTTTCTGGTTCATCACCCTTCCTTACTTTCCTTCACAAGAAAATCTGAGTGTAGAAAGTCAGAATGTGCATCCAGATGTCAAGCTTGTTCTCCTTCAGTGTGTAATCAGTCTTTGTCTCCAAATTTGTTTTGTGCAGGAATTAATATTACTGCAAGAAAAAAAAAATTGTGATTGGACCCTAGATCCTGAAATAATATGTAGAGTCCATATATTTTTCATCTTTCTTCCTTCATGTTCATCAAGCATACAAACTAACACCAAGAGAAACAACAGAGCAAGAATTGTTGTGTATTAGTATTTTTTTCCTCCCAAATTTACAGTTTCTTTCCTTCATACTGAACCAAACTGTTCTAAATATTTTTTTCTGTAAATTATCACTTAGGTAGCAATGACAGATGGTATATCCACCTGCTTCTTTTTCCCTTACTGACATCAATAATACTGTACAACTCTATAAATCAGCTTACACTAAGGGATTGCTGTCATCAGCCATCAATGTTTACAAGGCCAGAATACTAATGAGGTTTTACTGTGGACACCAAGACATTCACTGGATGAGTGTTTTTCAGTATGATGTGTGTTTTCCAGCAATAGAAAAATCCCACTCAGGAAAAAAAAAAAAAAAAGACTATAAACTAAAGGGAGTACTTTACCCAATTCCAATTTTTGCTGTCCAGTAAGTAGAGCTATGTATGTGTGATGTATTCTAGCAGCCAGGTCTGTTTTACTTTGATTTCCAACCAGAGGCCTTGGAAAAGAATATTATCTTTTTTCTGTTTGGCTTTCTGGCTAGATTTTCATCTTGAATGCTTTCATGTTTAGGTATTTGGATTACCAATACAGATTTATGTACAAGAGTGTCACCTGGGGATATGTGACTGGCTAGCTAAACAATCAGGAATCAGTTTAACTGTTTGGAAACATTATCTTCCCTGTGTCATTCTTTTTTGGCTCTTAATGAAATGTCTAGTGTGCAGCACAGGTCAGCACGTTGTATAGAAACACCCTTCTGGCTTTCTCTGCATCTGGTTTTTAAAACTGCAGTATATTGTGGGTGTGAGATTTATAGTAGATTCCTCCTGCTTAAATAGGAGAGTGTCTATTGGATAACTCTGTGTTGCTGTTGTCCTGCATCCTAGTTGCTGTCTTCCTGCAAGATAAACCTGTTTCCACATAGCTTTGTTGCAGGGGCCAGCCTGTGTGGCCCCACCTTTGTATCATCGTGTACCCCTTGCCACCCTCTCCTTGTTTTCATCTTCCCAGATGTAGATACATAAACCAGTACTGTGTCCCCGCAGTGTGCTTCTGCTTCACAGAGCACCATGTAGATTTACAAAATGACATAGTGGTGAGCTGCAAAACAGCCTTTAGTCTCAATTACATATGGCTGTGTGTTTTAGTTAATTGGCGCAGCTGAACTGCGGTGAGGAAGAACACATGCCCTGCAGGAACCCCACTGCACCATGGTGGCCATGATTATTTTTTGCCCTCTGCAACACATCTGCTGCAAAGGTAACCATCCTCTTTTCTTTCAGAGTATTTCTTCTGGCCCTTTTGGTCTTATCCTGCAAGTGTTTAGGTCACTGACCTTCAGGACTGATGTTAACAGTTCTTCTTTTGTAATCTGATGGTAGGGAGAACCTGTCTCTCCGAAAAGCAGAACCAGAGTTATCAAACTCCAAACACTGAGAAGTGTACAAGAAAATCATCCTGCAATGTGCTCAAAATTATAATCAGAAAACTGATTGTGCTCACTGTATGTATTTAATTAGAACATCTCGATAATCAGTTGGACCCCTTTGCATTTCAGTATGAACACCACTACTTAAGGTTGTCTCTACTTCTGGCATTTTGTGCACAGAATATTAAAGAAACGTAATAATCCTTCAAAACAGAAGTGGATAAAGTGGTTTTCAGGAAATTATTTACACTACAGCACGTCAACACATCTGGAATACTCTGGTCTCAGAAAACAATCCCTCACACCCAAACTCTTCTTATAAAATTTAATTCAATTAAGTTACAATTTAGTCCACTAAATTTGTCTTAATGAAAGAAATGCAAGAACACAGAGGAAATGTTCTATTAAATGCATTTTGTAAAAATAAAAATATCTTTAAATTACTGCTTGTTTTTTCAAGTTGTGTTGGTTACTTATTTTCAAATGGGAAAAATTGGATTTATCAGTCACTCTCCATCACTACAACAAGGTCTCTTATGACGTATCAGGGATAAAGGATTTTTCTTATTATATCAATCAGCTCTGAGGACAGGTTTAAATAACATGTTATCTCATAAGTACATTTATTTTTATTACTCCAAAGGTTATTTGAAGAATAAACTTTTTTAAAAAGGTTCTAGTCAAACAAAATTAAAAAAATGCTTTTATTACTTAGACATTAGATATTTTATTAGTTAGACAAGATATTTTCTTAAGGTTAAATACAAAAGGTTTTATTTAATCAATATCTCTACATTTCTGATTGAAGCTTAGCATCAATAATGAGATGACAAGCAAAGAGATCATAAGAGTCAAAGAAAATACATATTTTTATCCTCTTGTATCTAACATTTTTTGATAAAAGTCATGGCAGAATTACAGAAACAAAGAAATAATAGTAAAATCAAATCTTAGCCTCCATTTTTGCCCATAGATAGTTTATTCTCTTTTTTATTGTGTATATATATTTGCTTAAATGAAACTCAACTGCCAGTTCCTGATTGCAACATGAGTACCACTATGTCTTCATGAAAATCTGTCACAGTTCATTACAGGTTTAGAGTATTTTTATTTTAAATTGTAAAATATTTTCAGCTAGTCAGGATTTTACAATGCTGTAGAAAAGGTTAATTTTTTGTTCCTGTCTTCTTATAAAATAGTTCCATTTCTAACATTTAAAAGTATTCCAAGTTCCAATTTTATTTAAACTATTTTTCCTTTCAAAATACCTCACAGCTGAGGGAAAGTGAAGCAATTTTGGAACTTTATTTTACAAGCAACCCCTAAATCATTAAAAAGAAGACTGAAGAATGAAAACTTTCATCTGTTCTGTTACAATAAATGTTAAATATATTCTTTAGTATATCCTGTCCATGTAAAAGCTTGTTTTTTGTGCTCTGAACAACTCACAGTCCATGTGAACATGTTATAGCCCTTAACTAATTAACTGTTAACTAGGTAATAGTCTTGAGCCAAGCTCCTGACTACCTTGACAACAGGGCTTTTAGTTAACTCAAAGAAGAAACAGGACATGCTATCACTCCTGTGAAGACATCCTTACCTGTGCAAGGCAGCAAGGACAGTAAAATCCATTAAAAAGAGAATGTTTATCCTGAAAGGATAATATGCTTTAGGATAGAAGAAGCCATGACAGAAAAAAAAAATCATCTCCTATGTATGAAATGTTGAAAATGGAAATTGGTAGCATATAGTATTGTCATCTACCTGTAGACCTAATGAAAATTGTGGTTGGTGATTATAGTAAGACTCACTTGAGATGTCCTTCCAATTAAATCATTAACATTGGGTTGATTGTGCTCACTGTATATATTGTTGGGTTGACAGATCTATAAGCCAATAAACACTGGACAGTTGTTTAAGTTTGGTGAAGATTATTATGGCAATGAAAGTGTATTATTCCAGTGAAAAAGAACACCCTAAATAATAATTAAACTCATTTGCAAGAAACAATGTATTTAACAGATTTCAGAGCACAGATGAAAGATGTGCAAAAGGGTCTTGCCTGATCCTGTGTGATTTCCTATAAAACTGAAGAAAAATAAATATATAGGAAAATAAATCTGGCTAAAATAAATAATTTCTGTAACTCTATAGGGACAAAAAATGTGTATAATACAGTCTATTAAATCTTCCTTGTCCTTTTGCAAGAATTTTGCTTTTGGCTCCAATATTTCAGCCTTTTCTGTTGAATATTGGTTTTCATTCTTTATGCCTCATGTATCCTAGCCTTGATTCCCTTTTAGCTAACCCCAAGAGCTGCTTGCTAAAAAAGAGCCAATATTAATGTTCTGTTTATTGTGCTCCAGAAAATACCATTATTTCTACAGCATCTTTTTTCATCTTTCTTGCCAGGGAATACTTCTCTGCTCTGCCAGTTCCTTGGATCAAGCAGAGTATTGTCCGCAGCAATTTCAATTGTATTCTCACTCCACAGCTTCAGAAGAAGGTTGGGATAAATCATTCTGTATATCTGAGCAGATAATAAATAAAAATTTGAAAACCATTTTTCAGGACCTCACATTTTCATAAGCAGGACTCCCACAAGACTTTTTTGCTAGGCCAACTCATAGCACTTGTTGCTTCTGCAATTCACTTGAATGATGATGTTTCCTGTGATTTAGCATAAGTCACAGTTTGTACTCTTCAGTCCCAGTCTGTCCCCCCATGACAGCAGTACTTCATTGTTTCAAGGTCCCTCTGAAGGGCAGCACAGCCCTCTGGGGTATTGGTCACTCCTCCCAGCTTTGTGTTGTCAGAGAAATTGTGAGAAGGCCTCTGCTCCTTCATCCAAGTCATTGATGGATAATTAAACAAGAGTGGCCCCACAGTTGAATCTTGGGGGATACCACGAGTGACAGGCCTCCAACTGGACCCTGTACCACTGATTATGACCCTCTGAGATCTGCTGTTTGGGCAGTTCTCAGTCCACCTTAGTTAAAAAAAAAATCTCTAGCCTATGCAATCTGCATTCTGTTTTTTGGGGGTTTTTTGATTGTTTAAGACTAAGTTATTTCCTCAGTTGAGGTTAGACAAACTGAATTAAGAGAACTATGGTGATATGAATCTTACATGAGTTTTCAAAGGAAAATCAATACAAGCCCAAACCATTAGGGCAGTACTCTGCTTGCTTAAACTTCTGTAATAGTTACTTTTAGTATGTTTTCAAAACAAAATGATAGCAGCATGAATGCAGAGTATTACTCAATAAGTCTGTCTTCAGCACAAAACTTCAGAAAGCTTTTGGTAAAATAAATATTCCATTTTCTTCTGTGAAAGATCAGACTAAAATTGAACAAGATAAGGTATTTGTCCAGTTAGACATCTTTTCTTACATAAAATATGACTGCAATAAATGGCATAATAGGAAGATTGATGGAAATCCATGTGCACTTAAGATAGATTATTTACAGAGGAAAGTGAAAGCCTTTAGCAACTATAAAAGTACACAATTGATTGCTATGTTGTATCACATTTTTGTTTCATAAAGTTTTTTCAGCATTCATTGCTTGGTCATTGCAATAGAAACAGATGAATGGTTATTTTGAGGGTCTCTGGCAGTGTAAGAAATGTGTCATGAACTGCATTTTTCAGAAGCAATTTAAAACTCAAAGTCAAAACCAGAAAAAGGCATGAGTTTATATGTGATTACTGGAATAAGCTTCAGGAAAAATATTCTTGAGGTTTAGAAAGGTAATGGAACAAGATTTCAATATGTTTTCTATGTAGCAGTAAAAACTGAGTAAATTTCAGCTCAAGTAAAAGGGAGCACTTTGTGCCAAGCGTGACTTTTTCCTTTCTTCTCTTCCTGCCCTTTTGAAAATCACACCTATTGTGCGTGTGAGTTTTATTCTCAAAAGTACTGAAAGCTTCTGCTCCCACTTAACATCAACAGAAAAAAGGTTTATGACAGACTTGAAAGAGGTACTTCCCATACTCTGCTCATATGCAGTGTCTTGTAGTATGAAGGCTCATGCTTCCCTCCTTTCTCAGCATTTGTCAAAAGTTAAATGCTACTCGAAGTGAGGGTGATACTTGTTCAGGTTGGGGTTAGGGTAGATAGGGCAAAATGCAGATCTGACTCCTATTTTCTTGGCACTGCATGTCAGAAATAAGATATAACACAAATAAACCATTTAAAGACGGAATAAAGAGATGAGGAGGGAAAAGAAGAGCAACACATTCAGAATCAGAAAAGATACGCTTGATGCTCTCAGAGTGAAAACACATTTCAAGCTCGAATTTAGCACACAAGCGATTCGACTTAGGTGGTGAGCAGTGCATGACACAGACTTCGCCCTTTAGGAATAATTAAATGTCTCCAAGTACCAGGATTTAACAATTGGTAGAATAGTCAGACATGTGTGGAAGCTGTTTGTCAGTTGATTTCTTAACTTCATGCGGAGACAAACAACAGGGGGGAAAATATGTGCAGTCATTCTTACTAATTTGTACCACAATGCCTTTTGCCTGTTTTCCACCTTTTATAGCATGCACTGCCTGTACTCAATGAAACTCTACTTTCTGAACTTGCTAACAAGATCAATCTGCCAATATTGAACTGGTTTGTCAAAAACCTTGCAAGTGTGCCTCTGCCACACTTAACCACACTTGCAGCAGATGTGCATATGAGCTGCCTTTTGACAATTCAGGCTTCATATGTCCCTACATCACCAAGGTTCAAACATCTCTAGGCAGGAGTGCAAACTCTTGGAAAGCTCAAAAGGGAGATAGCTCTCTTCATCCTCTCTATTAAAAGTCTTCCTTAACCAAGCTCTTTAAATATATAGTGCAACTCCTATAGTGACTGTTTCTTCCCTGGTTTGACCTCACTGAGCTATTCATTCTGCAGGATAGATGGAAAGTGAGCTGGAGGCGAGCTGAAAGGGACCAAATAGCAGACAAGTAGAGAGTACATCCCTGGGAAGGTAGAAATCAAGACCATAATTATTTCTGCTGTGTTTATTTTCAATGTAGTGAAGCTGTCAAACAATAGTTTACTTGTTTGTTGTTCTGCTATTAATCAAAAGTAGGGGAAACAAAAGCTATAACAGAATAAATTTATTTTCTCACATTGCATTCAGTATGAGACATGTTATATAGTCCTACTATCAAATGCACATCTGACAGAATTTTCAGGAATGATTTGAAAAATCAGTTAAATTCTCAGAGAATACTATCCCTGAAAAAATATGACATGTTACTCTTATTTACACCTCTATGAGACAATAAAATTACATTTATTTAAGAGATGCAATCACAGGAATTAAAAAAAAGGGGTAAGAAAAAGAAAGGGAGAACATGAAGGAAACTATTTGGACTATACGGCTCTTGCTTTGCCCTTCAAGCAGGGAGGAGCTGAGGAGCTGAGGAGCCAGGTCTTGATTTAGAAATGTGATTTGAATTCTGTGAGAAATTGACAAAACTTCAGTTTTACTGTCTTCCTTCTGCAAAATAGCAATTGTGGATTTTTTTATTCACATCAGAAAAAAATAAATATAGCGCTTGTAGTCAGAACTCTAGGCAGCAGGTGAACTAGTTGTCTAAGAAACAAAAACAATACTATGTTTACTATTAAATTAGAATTATTAAATAGAAGACATACTATTAAATAGAACTATTAAATAGAAGACATATTACATATATATCAAATAGGAACTGTGGATCAAATATGAAAGGGGCTGGGGAACCCAAACTTTGAGAAAAGATCCTAAGATGCTAGAAGCTTCTTGAAACTGTGACAATAGGCATAGTTTCAGAAATTTGTGTAGGAAGACACAATAGAAGCCAGAATTTCTTTATCAGCATGAAAATTGAGGAGAAGCACCTAAAACAGCTGAAAAAATGCCATTTTTTGGTCCATAACTGATGTGTTCAAAAAACGAAGTTGAAAGGAATATAAAAGCCCTGCAAGGGTAGTTTATGGAAGTCAGTAATCAAAGAGAAAGGTGTAAACCAGTTTTCCCGAGAGATAAGCTACAACTTCTGAGGGACTCTTCACCTCTGCTGGCCTCTTAGTTAGCAGTGCTTGGACGCATCTAAACATAAGGTGCCTTTCAGCACTGAGTTCATGAAATGGGCATCTCTACAGGCCAGTTCAGTCTCTTGCTCAGAGCAGGCTCAGCTGTGGAGTCAGCTCAGACTGCTGAGGACTGCATCCTTCAGGGCAGGAAACTCTCCAAGGAGGAGATGACACCTTTGCCCTGGGCCCCTGTCATGTTCCTCAATTGTTCTAGGAGGAGAAAAGTTTTCCACTAATTCCAGTGTCCTGGTTCAGGGCAAATTTGGGAGAGAAGCCCCAAAGGGCTCCCCTAGAAAAGCAGACTCAATCTGCCCCTCCCACCCCAACTGGTCCAGGAGAAAAATACCTCCTTGGAGAAAAGTGGAAAAAACCTGTTTATTAAACAATAAAACTGAAACAATATTAAACAATAAAACTCCTGGCTGCTCCAAGAGATGACAAACTGAGAAAGTCCCCTCCCCAGGTTGCAGCTCAGCTCACTCAGTCTCTGATCAGTCCCTCAGGTGCTGGAAATGCCACGGCCCAGGCCCGGCCCGGTGGGCCACAGGTGCAGCTGCTGATGCTCTGCTGGGTGTCCAGTCCAGAGCAGGTTTAAACAGCTCCAAAGAAAAGGGAAAAAACCCCACAGTCCAGGGAACTTCTTGCCTCAGCTAGCTAAAACTAACTAAAACAAAGGAGAACTCTGTCCCATTGTCTGTCCATCTGCAGACAACAACAGTCCAGTGGAGGAGTGAGTGCAGTGTCTGAAAACAAACTCTGCGCTTCTTCTCTCCCCCCTTGACTCTCTGGAACAAGTCTTAAAGGTGCAAAACTCATTCTCCAGCATAAACAGAACAAGATGATTGGGGATAAAAGCATCATATAGTCAACCTAGGACACTCCAGCTCCTCTAGCCCTTTTTCTAATTTATATACTTTTTCTATGGATAGAAGGTGCTTCAGTTATAACTTCAGCTGTTCAAATATATTTCTTTAACTACATGAACACCAAGACTAAGTTTGGTAATCCTAACACTGATGATTTTATCGGACTCATGACTGCAATGTAAAAACAGGAATTATACCTACTCCATGCCATTAACATAAATTTCCTGGTCTTGTTAGTACTTCTAAGTTAAAACACATGACTAAATTGATACTGGGTTTATGTCAACTGCAGTGCATTAGTTCTGCCAGAAAAATTTGACCCACCAAAATTGTTAGACCAATTTGAATGATCCTATGCTTTGAGTCATGCAGCTGAAGAGTCATAGACACCAATGTATCAATAAATTACAACTGTCACAGTACAGAGACTGTAATCACCTTTGTTTTGATGCTGGTGTAAGAGCATAGGGCAAGACACCAGGCAAGTTATGCTGAGGCAGTAAATTTTCCCCCAACTACAATGGGTGAAGACAGTTGTTTGATGAAAGGGGTTAGAAGAGACACAAGATAGCTGAGGAGGCCATGGTAGCTCCATTCTATTCCCTTGCTACAGCCCATTATTTATAAGACACATAGGAATATTATGTGTAGTTCAGTTAATTGCCCCAGAGCTCATAATTTACTTATTTTATTATTTCCTCAACTCTATTTCAAGCCTAATAATTAATTTCAGCCATTTAACTATAATAGAATAGTGTAATCCACGTGTCACATTTTATTGAGAAAAGAGCTCCTGGAAAAGGAGTTACATTATTATTATCTTTAGCAGCACTTCTGAATAGCATTTCTGGCTATCTTTGAATAGATTGAATCTACTATGGTCAATTTTTTTTTCAAGATCCACAGCTGTATCATTGTTGCTCTCAAATGAAATGTAGAGTAGTGGTACAGCTAATTATTAACATAATCACATTTAAAATGTAATGGAATGTGGTTACAATAGCCTGTAGTTTGCAATACACCGATCTGCCTGAAATCCTCAGCTTCTTTCCACACAACATATGACTCATGTTCCAATCCCATTGATTTCCTTAGGTAAAAGCGGATGCTGCTCCACAGATAACTTCAGATGGTGTCCATAACTAATTTCATGACATTTTCTTTTTCAAAAGCTGAAGAAGAAAGGTCTCATTGTGGATAAGCTACAGACTTCTAGACAGAAAATGGTTTTGCAAACAAAAATTAAGGACATCCTTGCACCATTAAAAGAAAAGAAATAAAATAAAGCTAGTTTTTTTTAGAGTTATTTAAATGTTACAGAGGGAATTTGAAGCTTTACATGCCACAGTGTAATACTTTGTATGCATTTTGCAAGTATAAGCAATCAATACCCGTAGCCACTGCTGAGCAGTTTCCTATATCTGAGGATTAACATTTTCCCTTAGCATTGGAATGTCATGTACAAAGGTTGCATGGTTATATCACAACAGCTGTGATCTTTTCTAAATTGTATAAATGAAACTTAATCAGAACTAACTCCTGTAATTGTAGGTCCTGAAATGAAACATAATTACAATGAATAATTTAACATAATTTAATTAGATCTTGGGAATACTTTTATATAAAGTAAGTATATATTACTATCTAAAAATTACATTGTCACTCATTATTTACAGAGATGTATGACTTTTGCTCTGTCATAATTGCCAGAGTAGCAGAAATTCAATATAGCAAAAAAAAAAAATATCCTGATATCTTACACATAAAGACCCAAATCTCTCTGTTTGAATCTGGATGATCTGAAGAAAAGTTAATGAAGCACTGAATTTGTAATTTTCATTTTCCTTGGTTATAATGGAAGAACCATTTACTTAGATCTTCTGCTGAAACTCATTTTTTATCATGCTGAAGATAAGTGTTTTCTTAAAGAAAATACTCTTTTGTGATATAATTTATTTTAGATCCCTTCATGACTCTTTTTCCTCTCTACTTCTCCACACTCCAGCTCCATCAAATGGCAAAAAACACTCCCTGAGGGGAGAAAAAAATTGTGAAATTGACTAAACCAAATGAAAGAAACATGGTATCTTTGATGAAATTATGTTTAACTTGGGAACAAAGGGTCTAGTCTAAATTCAGGACATTAATAAAGTTTTATAAACAATGCTTTAAATGATACAAATCAGAATGGGAAATATTGGATAAACCTTGATGTTAGCAAAGCCTGATACTAGTTAGGAGATGGCTAAAGGAATCTAAGAATAGAAAGCAGTAAGAGCAGTAGTATGAAATTAGAGGGAGGCTACTGGTCAAGTCTGTTAAAAATTAGTTGAGATGCCTCTGTTCAACATTTACATTTCTATCCATTGTGCCAATTCGAGAAATGTTCTCATCTTACAAGGCTGAGATGCATCAACAACCCAACAAATAATATGGGAGCTTGGAGCAATAAATATGAAATGAAATGAAACTAAATGAAATGTCTTAATTGTTTCCTTTAAAAAACCAAAATATTCCCCACTGTGTTGTGTTTCCTTACAATAACTAGAGAGCCCAAATGGCATGAAGAGAGCAGACTCAAGGCATGGTGAGCATGGATTTGGCAACAAGGATTTGGCAACAAGGATCACAAAACCCACTGCATACTGTGGGCAAGATAGAGAGCAGTTCCAGAGGCTGGAGACAACCTTACCTCAAAGGAGGAAAAACAAAATACTATAGAAGGAACATAGTAGAGTACAGAGGTTTTTAGGACTCAGAAAAGAGTGACTGATTTTACTAAAATGAAGACTGGATGTGAGAACTGCCTGCAAGGACACCACACAAAGATGGAGAAAGGCAAACAAACATTTATGGCTAGGTTTTTTTCTTTGCTTTATGCTTTCTCTATTCAAAAAGTTTAAACAATTTCATTTAACTCAGATAAAGGAGTGGTTTAGTTTAGTTCAAAACCACTTAAAACTGGGGGTAGCCCTGAGTGTGGGAAATTATAAAGGGTGATCCTTATCAGTCATCCAAAGCAGTGGTTGACTCAGACCTCTGTAAGCATGTGAAGAGCAAACTAAAGAGACAGCAAAAAAGTCCCAAACCCCTAAAGATTATTCAGTTAGAAAAGCAATGATATTACACAAATAAATGGGGTGTGTGCTGTCTGGAATATACTTTCTGAAGAAAACTACCCTCCACCAACTGAAACGTAACAAAAAATAATTTAAAGCATTGAAGAACAAATAAACCTACAGATGTTCTCACACACAAACTCTACTCTATAAATGTACACAATACTCATAACTTAAATCTGTTATTGCACCTACCTAATCTAAACTTTACCTTGATGTACTTCAGGTTTTCCTACCTGTATTTTTCTATTCTCTTTCATGAAAACTTTCAAGATGGAGAGAAGTATAAGCTAAAAATTGTTTTTATATATATAGTAAATTAAAATCAGAAGTATTTTCAATTAAGCCTGTGCTCAAAGATTTCAGAATTTTTGTAATTCTAAATAAAATAAAATTTTAAAATCAACCGTTTTGTTTGACATTTGGTTTTTGTTTGTTTTTTTATTTTCCCTCCTGTGGGAAACAGCCACAGAGTTATTCAGCGAGCTGTGTTGCACATCAGCTGATCTGATAAAACCAAATGCAGATACACACTACTCTTTTCTTCCTGAATTTTTCACGTCTTCTTCTTACTTCTACTTCACTGGAGACTACTGCACTTATTTCTTTGCAGAAAAAGATAACATTTTTGTTTGCTTTCTGCCTTTTAGAAAATAAATTTCAATTTTAAAGCTTTTACTGTTGAACATGCACAAAATGAAAGTAGCTTTTCAAGCTTTCTGCTAGTATTCCTGGACTAGCAAAGGCTTACTATTAGAAATAGCTGAGAAGATATATCAGTTTGTCTGTTTGATTTGCCTTTCCTAATAATTTTTAACTACAGACACTTAATTGGGAAAAATATTTAAATCTATTAGCACCTTTAGCTACATAAAAGCTGGTCATTTTTTTAATGTCTGTTAACTTAACTGGGGTTTATTTACCAGTCTGTAAACAGAAATCTATTTACCAGTCTGTAAACAGGTTTGTGCAAACATGATGCTCCAAATGTATATTTGGATGGGTAGCTGTTGTGGCAGGTTCAGATGAAGAAAGAGCAGCACTCACAGCATACTGAATGTGAAATGGCTTCCTCCCCATTTTTCCTCTCAGAGAAAATGTTAAAGATATTCCATCATTTCTTCTAAATGACTATCTGAGTAGAGTTTTCAAAAAATCAATTAAAAATATATATGAACCCTTACATCACATTTTGAGCCAACAAACAGACATTTCTGCCAGTTTAATACAATGTTAACTTGCCTGACAATAGCTTTATGCTAAAATCAAAGTGTATATAGATACTGGTTTATTATAGGTCACTGCTCTTGCTACATGACCTCAGTTTCAGGGTGAACCTTTAAGGAAATATCTGATAATTGGCAAAAAAAAGACTAAGCCTACTGGCATTGGCAGGGTTAGACTTAATTTTCCTCAGAGCAGCTATTTTAAGGCTGTGTTTTGAATTTGTGCTGGAAACAGGGCCGATAACACAGGGATTGATTACATGGAACCAAGGCCTTTGTCACTCCTCACCCCACTGCACCAACAAGGAGTTGAGAGAGGGCACAGGCAGAACAGCTGACCTTAACCGGCCCAAGGGATCTCCCATACATGGGGTCATGCTTTGCATAGGAATCTGGGCAAAGAAGGAGGAAGGGGGCTATGTTTGGAGTGATAATGGTGTTTGTCTTCCCCAAGAATTGTTTGGTGTAATGCACTTGCCTGCTGTGGAATTAATTATAGATTCATTTTCTTTGTGTTTCAGCTTTGCCTTATCAGCAGTGAAACTGCCTTTATTCCAGCCCAGGGGGTTTCGGACTTTTACCCTTCTGATATTCTGCTCCATTCCACTGAGCATGTGGGCTCACTGGGGTTAAACTACAGCATAATGTAGTCAGAAAAAATGTGTAAAAAGATCTGAAAATTAAAAGCATTAAATTCTGAGGCAGTATTTGCTTTTCAGAGACTCAGCTGCCTGGAACCTGATGCTGAGTCACTGAGCCTTGCACTTGTAATAGCAATCTGAGGGTTTTGCAACACATATGGCAAACAGGAAAATATTTCTAGTCTGCCTGTAGTAGAACTATTGCTATTGGTAAAACAGTGGGAGAGGCAATTTTTTGTTCTTAACATTAGCTATTATTAAAATGATGTAAAACGAAATTTGGGAGTTAAATGGGGTGTCAGAGAAAAGCACAATGACTCCCATAATTATTAAACATTTTTACAGTATGAATACTTTGGATAATACTTCTTATCTATGAAACCTGATGTGTAATCTGTTTATGCATCTGTAAGATGCATAAAACAGAGGCTTCTTTGACTATAGAGGTTCACCAAGTTATTTTTGACTATTTGTGATAGTCATCAGCTCTTTACACTTCAAATACACAAGCATGCTATTTGACAAAGGGAAAACTCTTCCATTTTGTCTAAGCTGATATCTCCAGTGATATCAGAAGACAGCAGCAGGAGGAGGCCAAATACAGCAGCCCATGAGGCTGCTTGGGATGAGCCCTGACCACAGGTCCAGCTAGCAGCAAGTCTGACCACGCATTTACCAGTGGGCACATGCACACAAACACCTGTTTTTACCACATTGCTGACCAGACAATTCAGCACAAGCTGACACGTGTAATACTTACACAAAGACAAATAGCACTGGTGGCCTCAACCTACTTCTCTCTCTTGTTGAGGAGGGAGATCTGTTGAGGTGAACATATACATGTATACATGTAAACACTGGCAAATATTGTCCACACAGCCCTGACAATTTTAACCCTTTCCCTTTCTGTTTTCCCATGTTTCCTCCTACACAGACAATACACAAACCTCACTGTTCCCTGCTTTGATTCTTCTCAAAGCTGCCCTGTAATCAGCCTTGTGAAATTCCAAAATGGTAATTCCAAAATGGTCTTCCCCTTTTGGAGCAGTGGCCGGTGAGAGATGAACGCCCAGGCTAGAGAGAGAGTCCAGCCAGACACCAGCCAGTCAGGCACTTCCCCGGCTCGAAGCCAGGGCCCTGTGCCTAAGCGGTGTTATGCTTGTGGGCGGGTGGCCGCAGTGAGGAACTCCGAAGTTGCAGGTAGAGAAGAAGAGGCGACTCTCAGATTCTCCGGGTAAAGAGGTTTAATGAGGGGTACACACTTGGTATCCCGAACTAGGATCCCATTGGGTGGTCATAGGGGTACCCAAGGGGGGTTAGTGGGGTGGACTTGCCCAGTGAGGGGTAGAGCTCTGACTGCTAGCTCAAACCACCTGGAGGGCTGTTCCTCAGGGATAGACTGGTGGAGTCTACTCCCTGAGGAACTAGGACCTTGGGGGTGGGAGAAAATACTCCAATACAGAGACCACTGAACAAAGTGGCCCCCGTGTAGGGGAGTGCCCCTTTTCTGAAGCCGGGGAAGGGGAAGGTGCCCAAGCCAAGGGGAGTAGGGTCCCCTCAGATGAGGACCCCAGTGGGAAGGGGCTCATAGAGGGGAAGTAGGCTTATCCTGAGCTAGGATCCTAGCTAAAGGGGGTCGTAGGGGTGGCTGAAAATATACTTCACAGGGACGATGACCCGCAGGGGGGAGGTGGGCCGCCGGCTGTGGAAGGGCCCTTTCAGTCACTAGGGCTGAAAGGGAGGTTAGAACCGGCTCATGTTAGGGAGAATTTTTCTCTTTTTTTTGTATGTTAAGAGTCGGGGCCCCTAAGGAGTGAGGTTTGCAGGTGAGGGCAGGCCAAAAGTCCTTTGACCACTCCTTAGGAATTTTTGAGTTTTCTGTGTGGCGGGCCTAGAAGTGGCCATTTGGAGTTTTCTTTGAGGCAAACTGAGAAGCGGCCGTTTTGAGTTTTCAGTGAGGTGGGCCAAGAAGCAGCCATTTTGAGTTTTTTCTGAGGCGAGCTGTGAAGTGCCATTTTGATTTTTCTGTGTGGCGGGCTGAGAAGTGGCCATTTTGAGTTTCATGTGTGGTGTGCAGTGGCCATTTTGAGTAAGCAGCTCATTGAGGCCATTTTGTACTTGGTTGAGTGTGGTGTGCAGAGGCAATCTTTTTGGGCATGAGAGCAGTAAGGAAGGTATTAAGGGGGGAAGGTAGATCATTGGGAGGGAGAGGGATCCCCACAAGGCATGACAACATTGGGTCCTCTGCTGATGCGGTGTTTAGGCATATATGGTCCTGGCCGAGGGCTCGAGCGAGAGTCCGCCAGACATTAGCTTTGGGCTGGGGGATGACCCATGGGTCCAATGATGCAATGATGGACCAGAGCACTGTGACCAGCAGGAGAACAGCCACCAAAAAAAGAGCCATCCGGTTGGAGTTGCTAAAATGATAAGAGAACAGAATTAAGAAAAACAGGATTTATAAATTCAGTTCTGTCCCTAGAGGAGGTCTATGTCTAAGGTGAAAGGCTTGTGCCTCCTCCGCCAACAGGCCTCCTCGACCTGTGGCACAACACTGCCTTGTTTGGCTTTCTTCGGGAGGAAGGGCCTGACCCACTTAGATGGCACCCACTTTAAACCCGAAGGAGTGGATACGCAAGTGTACCCTCTCCCCCAGGTAACTAGGTCATATGGCCCTTCTGTCTTCAAGGTCTCTGGATCCATAACTACGACTGGAGGCCTGGCCTTCAGATGCAGCTGCTCATGGTGACCGAAGTGCCGCACAGTGGGAGGGTTCAAGTTATCAAGTGAACAATTTAGAAAGTTGATTGTAAAAAGTGCCTTTGACAGTCGGACGTGATGGGACTCCACCTTCACTGCCATTTGCTGTTGCTCTAGAACCCTCTTTAGGCTCTGGTGGGTCCTCCCAACCACGGCTTGGCCTGTCGGGGAATAGGGGATGCCGGTCTTGTGCTCTATTCCCCATTGCTGCAGGAAGCTCTTCAGCTCCCTGGACTTGTATGCTGGGCCGTTGTCCATTTTGATGACCTTGGTGATGCCCAGGACAGCGAAGGCCTGCACAAGATGTTTTTCCACATCAACTGTCCTCTCCCCTGTGTGGGTAGAAGCATAGACCACACTTGCAGCAGTGCAGCTGAATTGTCAATGTCCGGCTAGCTCCCAGCACTGCTAGCAGCACGAGGGGGCACTTCTCCCGAGAGCTGGCTTCGGGATAGTCCCTAAGGCTATGCCCAGCTTGCAACTGTAGGCACGCCTTGTGCAGGACGGAATCTGGTAAAGCTGCGGCCAGCGGAAAGAAAAGGGCGGACTCCAACTGTGGCTTAATCCAGGCTTTAAGGAATCCCAGGGGAACCAGCAGGAGGAGACCAGGAGTGAGGGACTACAGCAGTTTTTAAATGGAGGAGGATGTAAGGGAGGTACCAGTCCCTGAACCAATAAAGATACAGTGGGGAGTGGGATCCAAAGGACTGACACAGGGAAAACACCAATGGGGACAATTCTGAGGAGGGGCCCTGGTCCCTGGACCAATCATCCAACTTTCCATCTGGAAACTTCTAGAAATAAAGGTGGGAATGGAGAGTGACTGGCAGGGCACCAGGGAGGGGTTGAGGAAAGGATACATTGGTTTCTAGGGAAACCGGGGAGGAGATTTAAGGGATACAATGACAACAGACAAGCTCCAAAGGCAGGAAAGGTGAACTGGGGCAGAAACATTCTCAGACATAGGGGGAAATGGAACAGACCAACCCAATAACTTAACAACACACAGTGCAACACACACTGGAGAAAGTTTCCACGGAAACATGAACATAACTGAGTTGGCCAAAAGAAGGGACGTGAGTCATGTCCATTTGCCACACCTCGCAGCTGGACAAGCCTCTGGGATTTGCGCCAGAGCTGAGGGACGGAAGCTGGTGGGATTGGCACTGGGGGCATGTAGCCACGATTGCCTTGGCCTGTTCTCGAGAGATCTGAAACTGACGAACAAGGCCAGGGGCATTCTGGTAGAAGAGCTGGGGGCTAATTTTAGCCTGGTGTGGTGGTTTGACAGGAAATATGTTTTCTAGGATGCTGTGGTCAGGCCAATGGGTGCTGAGATTTTAACATTGGCACCTGGTGTGGCCATTGGGACATTGTATCCGCTTCTGAGAACACGGGGTTAAAAGCAGGGCTCTCTCCCTGGGAGGCCCTCTTTGGATTTCTGGCGGGAAAGAGTTTGGATCTCTCCCCCCATCCCAGCTGCTGGCTGGGCATGGGGAGGGGAAGCCATGTGGCTATGAGGTAGGCCTGGCCCAAGGGTGGAGGAGAGATAGAAACACCGAGAGTTTGTATAGCTATGTACCGGGCAGCCCCCCAGCCCCTTGGAGAGAGAGAGAAAGAGAGAAAGAGAGAGCGCCGGTGCCGGGGACTGTTATCCTGAAATTTGATATCCTGTGCTGGCCGCACACCCCGCTGGCGGAGAAGGGGGAGAATGCCGTGCAGCGATGTGTCCGGCTGCTTGTAAGAGCTTTTAACCCTTTTGTAGGCAATGAAAACTCTGCAGAGCATTGACCTCTCCTGGAGAGGGATGGAGCAGAAGATGAAGAGGGAACTGAGTAAGAGTTGGAGGTCTGAGCAAGGGAGAGATCTGAAAAGAATAGAGAAGAACTCAGGTAGAAGAGATGATGGAGCAGCTTATGCTGGACTCTTTTTGTGTAGCCATGGACAGAGCCATGTTTCCTTGTGATACAGAGACTGCATTCTAGGGGAAGGCAATCTCTCAGGACCAAGAGAGTTCAGTGTGGGTACCCCTCGGCCCTAGGAGGTGAAAAATATGGGGGGGAAAGATGTTCCAAAGTTGAGACTGTGCCTTTTTAGAGTGGGACAAAGCAACCTTTAAAAGACGACCCTAGAAGCAGCTCTGGTCCGTGTTCAGTGGTGAGAGAGCTGGACATAAAAGGAAGAGGTCACCATTGGCACAAGAAAGACTCCTTCTCCTTGTGATGAACTGAAGATTGATTATTCTGAAGGGTGGTGGCAGACCGAGAGTCGATGATTTGGGGGAGGTATTGTATAGGGAATTTGGTGGGGAGGAGGAGGAGATGTATTTGTGACGTTTTCATTTTCCTTGTGTGTTTCTTTTTTTTCCCTTTCCCTTGTAGTTTAGTTAATAATTTTTTTTTTTTATTTCTAAGTGAAAGCCTGCTTTGCTTATTCCTAGTCACAGCTCACAGCAGAAACCAGAGAGAAAGTATTCTCATGAAAGCACTAGCATTGTACCAGTGTCAAACCATGACACTTGGCTAAACACATCTGGGAGCAGGGCCATCTGGACTGGAGCAGCAAGGGCATCAGCTCTTCGGTTGCCCTCCGCGATGGACCCCAGCAGGTCGATGTGTGACCTGACATGGATCACAAAAAATGGCTGCTCTTGGCGGGAGACTAATGTAACCCATCTTGAGAGCAAATTAAATGAAGGGATGTTAGACACCTCTTGAAGAACTGCATTTTCAGCCCTGGACACTACACCTGCTACATAGGATGAATCCGTAACCAAATTGAATGGTTCAGAGAACCTCTCAAAGGCTCTGATGACTGCGTCCAACTCAGCTACTTGAGGTGAACCTTCCACCTTAGCAACATCAGCCTCCCACTGCTGAGTTTGAGGATGCTTCCAAGTCATTACAGACTTGTGGGATGCTCCAGACGCGTCAGTAAACACGGTCAGTGCCTTCAAAGGGGTTTGGCTCTGAACCCTTTTCAACGACAAAGAAACTTGGACATCCTGATTAAGCAATTTGTGGGCCGGCCAATTAACAGCAATTTGACCGGTGTAACTGTCCAGTGCAAATTGTAACATCTCGTTTTCTTCGAGCAGTTTGTCAAAGGTTTTCTTTTTGAAGTGGCCCGATCGCAATTGAATAGGGATGTGAATGCAGTCGAAGTCACAACCTGCAAGCTCCCTGATCCGCGATCTTGCCTTGCAGATCAGTTCTGCCACCAGCTCCTGTGGCTGTGTCATTCTCTTGGACCGATGGTGACTGAGAAAAACCCACTGTATAATCAAGAGACGGTCTCTCAAGCCTTGGTCCTTGTCCCTAGATGACTCGTCCCATTGAAAAATCATGCCGTGGAGGTGTGGCAGTTTTCCCAATATAATGAACTTAAATGGCAAACCCGGTTGATACCTGTGGGCCTGCCTGGCCGAGATGGACTCTTGGATTTTCTCCAATGCTGTCTGTGCCTCTGGGGTAAGTGACCTGGAAGAACTGAGCTCCTCTCCCCCTTTTCAATAGATTAAAAAGGGGGGCTAGGTCATCAGTTGGAATGCCTAGCCAAGGCCTTGCCCAATTCAAAGACCCACACAGCTGGTAAACATCCGCCAAGGTCTTAACATTAGATTTGATAGCCAATTTTTGTGGAACAATGGTCCGCCTAGTAATTTCCAAACCCAGGTACTTCCAGGGTGGCATCCGCTGAATTTTGTCTTGTTGGAGCTTGAACCCTGCAGCAATGAGCGCATTGATTGTCAGGTCAAGCGCGTGGGTAAGTATGTCATCAGTCAGAGCACAAACTAATATGTCATCCATATAATGGTAAATGATGACATCCTCCACGGCTGCATGTACAGGGGACAGCAAGGAAGCAACATACCATTGGCAAATAACAGGCGGCTGTTCTTCATTCCCTTTGGGAGAACACGCCAGTCGTAGTGCTTACTTCGGGCTTCACGGTTGATGGAGGGAACTGTGAAGGGAAAACGTGGGGCATCGTCAGGGTGTAGGGGAATTTGGAAAAAACAATCCTTGATACCTACAATGGCCAAATTCCAATTTTGAGGGAGCATCGGTGGGGATGGCATCCCTGGATGAAGAGGACCCATGTCTTCAATAATGTTATTAATTTGACGGAGGTCGTGCAGGAGCCGCCACTTATCCTTGTTGGGCTTCTCGATGACAAAACCCAGGGAGTTCCACTCTGACATGGTCTCCACCAGATTGCCCTTAAGTAGCTGCTCCTGAACGAGCTCATTGAGCGCCTTCAATTTTTCTGTGTTGAGCAGCCACTGCACTACCCACACTGGCTTATCAGATTTCCCCGTCAGTTTCCAGGTAGAGCGCTGCTCAGTGGCCGCTGCCCAAAAAACCTGGGGAGCCGTTGGGAGATCAATTCTGGCTCCCCACTGGCAAGAAGGTCTCTCCCCCACAGGGCTTCCGTGTAATCTAAAACGAATGGGAGTACAGACACCAATTGCCCATCTGGCCTCTGAATTTGTACGATGCTCTTTGATTGTCAGGCCAATTGCATGCCCCCAACATCTTGCATGCATCCAACCACGTCTTGCAATTCCCAATGTGACGGCCATTCCCGAGAGGGAATGATCGTCACATCTGCCCCTGTGTCCAAAAGACCCTTGATCAATTTATGATCTCCTCCACTCGAAAGCCGACAAGTGATTCTAGGTTTCTCTCTCCCCAAGACCTGGGCCCAAGTTACTGTCGGAGGGTTACCCTGCTGAAATGGGAAAGGTAGCTCTCAACTCAAACCTAGCTCTGGCATCGGGATGGCTTGAGCCACCACGTGGCATTTGGGAAGGAAGAGAGGAGGGCAGACACAGTACAGCCCCATTGTAAACTTCCCTGGGTCTGATGTCAGAAGACCCAGGACAATATTTATCTCAAGTGGAGTGAATTTTGTGACTCCGACAACAACATACCTACAGCGTCCGATCCGTGCCCATTTGCCTGGGCACTCCGGGCACACGGTCACCAGGTGGAAGTCGGAGACTCTTAGATGGAGTGGTTGAGCAAGCTGCAACCTGAAAGGAGCAGATTTTGAGAGTGTGGTCAAAATATGATTGGGTTGGACACAGTCCAAACAAGTCAAGTCCGGTAAAGTAAAGTCGAGTGCGGTTGTGGACACAGGTGGTTCCCCTCCTTTCCCCTCCCCACAGGATGTTACTGAGCCCGCCTTATTTGTATCATTGCACAGGGGGGGAACTGCACTTGGAAATTAGTTTTTTTGTGAGGGGTTCCCCCAATGACTTTTCTCTCTCTTATAATCTAAAAACTCCAGCCTCAGAAGACAGTCCAGCATCAAATGCCCCAACTTCCCACACAGATGGCATGGGGAAGTTGTCCTCCGGGACGGTGCAGGGGGTGTCGGGTCATGGTGGATGGTCAGTTGAAAGAGCGGCAGAGTCTACAGGCGAGATGTCCATGGCATCCACGGCAGCAACTCGCCGAGGTGGTGGTCGGGCCTTGTGGTCGGGGTCTCCTGCTGTTACAGAGACCCTGCGCACACAGACTTTAAGCATCTGCTGCAGAGTGTGAGGAGGGTCCAGTGGCAGGCTGAGGATGGCATATCTGCAGGCAGAGTTGGCGTTCGTAGAGGCCACCTCTTTAAGGAGCTCCATTCTGGCCTCCTCGCTCTGTACCTGCAACTCGATAGCTTTTCGAAGACGCTCGACAAAGGTGACAAATGGCTTGTCTGCACGCTGAGTAACTTTGGAACATGAAACTTGAGGTGCAGCTGACAGCAACCTCAAGAAGGCCCTTTCAGCCGCTTTGCCACTCTCCCTTAGTACTTCTGGGGGGATGGCCCTGGCTTGGGAGGGACCATCGGCCCAGTTCCCCATCTCGCACATGTGGTCAGTGGAGATGACCTCACCATCTAAATCCTATCCTGTGCAGGGGTTGTCCACAGGGAAGGAATGGTCCCCACCACCTCCTTTCTCCATGCCACCTCCCATAAAACAAACTCTGTGGAATTGAGGAGGCATGAAAAAAGGCGCCGGAGATCGAAGAGGGTAACCTCTGTCTCCGAAAGCGTGGCCCTCAGGATACCCCGGAAGTATTCACTCTCCCGGGAGAAATCCTTCTGGGCCTTGCAGAGTTCCTTAATTAGGTGGTGGGGAAAAGGAGTCCATTGGGCCTGGGCTCTCCCCTCCCTCTCAGGGTGGTAGGTGACCGGAGTTGTGGATGGGATGGAAGCCGGCTCTGGATCTCAGGTCTCCACCCCCCTCCCCAGACACCAGAGCATGGGAACCGGAAGGGGGAGGATGGGAACCAGAAGTGAGAGGGGAGGGGGAGTGGCTGGAGGACTGGGCAGGGATTTCAGATGTCAGGGCTCCTGCCCTGAGTGAGGAGTCAGAATGTGGAGCTTCTTATAAGGGAGGAGGAATGGGAGGGGCCGCTAAAGGAGGAGGAGCAGAGGGAAGTATGGAGGAGTCTGGGGACAAGAAGGGGTTTTTTTGGGAACGAAAAGGGTTATGGGAAGAAGAAGGGGTGAAAGCAGGAAAACCCAAGTGGCTCCCTCCATCTTGAGCTCCCTTCATCTTGTGAGGAGAACCGACACCAAACAGAAGATCTTCTAACTGGAGACTTACGAACTGGAATAGAGGAGGAAGGGAAGGAATCCCGGGGAGTCTGGCCAGGACTCTGGCAGTGGGGGGTTTGGGAACTTTGAGGGGAGCCAGGGGAGCAGTGGACACCCTGTGCCGTGCTGGGGCGAGCTGCTCCTCTTAAAATCCCAGTTTTAGGGTAAGCAGGGGAGGGAGAAGGGCTAGGAGCAGGGGAACAAGGAGAACTGGGGGACAAACTTGAAACTGAGGGTTGTCTTGCCAATTTTGATCGAGATTTTAATATTGATCTAATTTGAAATGTCCAATAGGTGATTTTTGCCAAAGAGGAATCCCCCAATCTAATAGAATTTTGCAATTTAAGATAAACAACGTCCCAAAAATTGGGATCACAAATCTGGTCCAGGGAAACCTCTGGAAATTGCAAAGACGTCCATTTAATTAATTTTTTCAACTCTTTCTTCAAAATAACAAACCCCCCCGCCCCCGCCAAGGATTCCCACAACTTGGACAGAAGCCCTCTTTTGAGTCACCGACAGACGAGCACCCATATTAAAAAGTTTTTAAACAGTGCGAGTCAGAACACCCACCGCCTTGGAAAAACATTAAAGAAAATAAGAAAGAGCCCCACACCGGTCCCTGTCAGGAAAGGGCTGCGCAACAAAAAGAGAAGAAAAAGACCCTTTGGGGTCAAATTGATTAAAAAGACAGGGAGAAAAGAGAGAACTACTTATGAATTCCAGTGGAGGCCAAAAGAAATCCGAGAGCAGTGGTTTCTGCTGGGGGAACGACTCCTTGGGCGCGAGGAGCTGCCGTTCCCAGGCCCCAGGAGCAGCACCCACCAAAAAGGGGTCTGCTCCCACAGGGGTAGTTCTGTGGCCAATGAGACTAAAAATCTCATCCGCGGGGTCCGGTAATGCCCTCGGGCCCCACATTGGGTGCCAGGAACTGCAGCAGTGCGGCTGCGAGAGAGGTGTCCTCTTCGAACGTCCGGCTAGCTTGCCAGCACCGCTAGCAGCACGGGGGCCACTTGTCCCAATAACCGAGTTTCAGGACAGCACCTAAGGCCAACGCCCAGTGTTATAGCTGTAGACGTTGCCTTGTGCAGGATGTGGCTGTATCAGAGATGCAAACAGAGGAATAAAGAGAGCGGACTCCATCTGCAGTCAATCCAGGCTTTAATGGATCCCAGGGGAACCAGCAGGAGGAGACTCGGAGGGAGGGACTACAGCAACTTTTAAAGGGTGAAGGATTTAAGGGAGGAGCCAGTCCCTGGACCAATATGGATACAGTGGGGAGTGGGATCCAAAGGACTGACATGGGGAAAACACCAATAGGAGCAATTCGAAGGAAGGGCCCTGGTCCCTGAGCCAATCATTCAGCTCTCCAGCTGGAAGCTTCTGGCAATAAAGGTGGGAGTGGAGAGTGACTGGCAGGGCACCGGGGAGGGGTTGAGGAAAGGATACATTGGGTACTTAGACAACAGGGGAGGAGTCGGGGTAACTGACAGTAACCAGGAGGGGAGGGAGAACCAGGGCAGAACCATTACAGAACAGGGGGAACGGAACAGTCCAACTTAACAGAACACAACATTGCTGCATTTATTTTGTATTTGGTTGAGCAGGTGGTTGTAAGTTGTTTCATTTCTTGAAATAGCCATCGTTATTGTTTAGTTTTTCAGCCAAAAGGATAGATATTATATTTCCTTTCGGAATTAATTTCAACACTTCACTATTCTTAGGTTATAAATGTTCATTTGAATTGACATTATTATTCCAAAACCCTTGTTAAACTGCCATATTTATTTCATTTCCCACACTAAATATTTCTTTAAGTCACCTTTTTTTTTAGTTTAGTTTCCACTAAAGCTGCCATATTTATTTTGTTCCCCACGTCAAACACTTCTTTAAAGTTGCCATCTTTGTCTTGTGTCTTATGATAAAGAAGTTTTTCAAGTAACCATTATTATTATTTTCCAAAACAATTAATACTTATTTTCTCTTCCTCATTTATAACTAATACTTAATCCCTTATTAAAAAATATTTGTATTTGGATACCAATTGCTAGTTAAAGATGGTACAGTATGTTGGAAAAAGTGCCAGCAGGAAGAGAAAAGGGAAGGAAGTTTTTAAGAAAATACCTCCTGGTAGTCCTTTAGGTGAACTTTTAATAAATTGGGATACTAAGGAGGGAATGAAGGATCTAGATAAGCTAAAAATGATTAGATACTGTACAGAAATATGGCCTAAAGAGAGTATTGCTGAAGGACTTATTTATTTGCCCTGGTACAGGACAAAAGAAAGATGGTTATGTATAGCTTTAATTAGATATGTCAATACCCAAATAGAACCTTCTGACGAAGAGACTAGATATGCTAAGTGTTAGTTAGAAAGGGAGAAACAGCAAGAGGAAATAAAATTATATAAAGTATCCAGAGAAAAAGAAAAAGAAGAAACTAAGCTACCAGAATGAAGGTGGGATCCTGTCGGGTTCGGCTGTCTGTCTCTGCCCCGACACGAGTAGTGTGGTTCTTGGGTGGCACGCGTTTTAAAGGATGAGTCTGGACTCTTCAGCTTTTCGGTCTTCAGGTTGTTTATTATTTCTTATCTACAAAATTTTCTGTCTGCTCAACAGAGGTCTGATCTGCAAGCAGTCACAGGCACTCTCTGACCACCCACGGGGCGGTCATGTCTTTTTATACTAATATCTACGTACATAATATTTACCTTTATTTCCCAATGCTTTTCACCCATGTTGGCAAGTGCACCTTCACCATAAACCAATCCCCAAATGCCAACATCACCACAGGAGATGGAGGACAAGAAGAAGGAAGAAGAAGGACAAGACACGCCCTGATCCCTCCATCTTGTCTCCATAACCCCCCTGTACCTAAAAACCTTAAAATCTATACTTCACTTTCTAAATGTGTCTATTTTACACCTTTTATTCTAAAGTGATTCTCTTGTCCTCAAACTCTTGTTATTTCTGTGGATGGATCAAAATCAAGCCACCAGACACTCTTGGCAACATTCCAGGATTTTCGAGACCCCCAAGGGTTCTCCTGGCATCTCTGAACATCAGGAATGATGTGCTGAGATCCCACAGGATCCTTTAGACCACCTTCCTCTGCCTCCCCCTCCTGATCCCTTACATTACCTTCTGTTACCTCCTCCTCCATCTCCTCCTATAGACCACCTTCCTCCTCCCCCTCCAACCTTGTACCCCTTGGTACCATCTCACGAGGTGGATGCAATTTCAGTAGCTACTCCCACAGGAGTTTTATAATCACCTCAACCTATTAATTCAAGGTGTCCTGCTCCCAGCATCCCCTCTTCTGTATCACCTCTCTTCCCAAATATACCAGGACCTGCCCATTCTAGTACTCCTCCAGTTTTGCAGATTCCCTCCAGTTCCTCAAGTACCCAGACACCGGTCTCTAGTACCACTCAGAGTGTCCATACTCCAGTCTTGGCTCCCAAAACTTTCCAAAATACCCCTCTTTATTTTTCCCCCATACTTCAACCCATAACCCAAAGTACCTCTTCCCCTATTCTTATTCCTGGAACATCACAAAACATTCCTTTTTATTTATCCCCTAGACCCCAACATACTGAGAGTCAAAAGCAGGAGGAAAGTTTGCGAACAAAAGGTCAGGGAGTGAAAAAGGCCTGTTGTTGTAAAGATATAGAGGAAAATAAGTTAATTGAACCAGATGAGCATGTAGCGAGCCATCAATATAATACAAGGTTCCAAGCAAAGAAAATTCAAGATGAATGTGGGAGAACTGAAAAGCCGTTTCCTCTAAGGGAAGTGCCTATGGGGGGGGCAGAGGCGGTATTGGTTTTGTGAATGCCCCATTAACCGCCTCTGAAGTTAGAAATTTTAAGAAAGAAATTAAAACTTTATTAGAAGACTCAGAGGGCATCTCCCAACAATTAGAGCAATTCTTAGGGCCTAAAATCTTTACGTGGGAGGAATTCAATTCTATCCTAGAAATACTGTCCTCTTCTGAAGAAATACAAATGATTCGTACTGCGGGTATGAGGATTTGGGAAAGAGAAAATTGAGGGGGTCCTAGAGGAGAAGATAAAATGCCTATTAACCCACATAACTGGGATCCAAACCAGGAAGAGGGAAGAGTGACATGAGGCAATATAGGACATCAATTGTAAGAGGGATAAGAGAGGCAGGCCCAGAATAAATAATGCAAGATTGGCATTTGATAGTCAACAGGAGCGAGATGAATCACTCAGCGCCTGGTTAGAAAGATTAAAACGAAACTTTCAGTTATACTCAAGTATGGATCCAGATAGTCCAGAAGGACAAGCCATAGTTAAAATTCAATTTCTAACTAAGGCCTGAGTGGATATACGAAAGAAATTGGACAAGTTAGATGATTGGCAGGAAAGAGGAATGAACGAGTTATTAAGAGAGGCGTAAAAAGTATATCTAAGGAGGGATGAGGAGAAAACCAAGACAAAAGCAAAAATTACAGTAGCAGTAGCTAGAGAGAGTGCTAGATTTGAGAATTGTGAGTGACCAGGTGATGGAAAAGGTGAGTACACAGGTCCAAGAATAAGTGGGTTTAAAGATCAGCCAAGTAGAAGGTATAAGCCAGGCAGAGAGAATAAGTCACCCTGGCCCAAGAGAAGACCACCTTGGGCAGAAATCATATGCTTTTATTGTGGTAAGAAAGGACATACCAGAAATTTCTGCAGAAAAAAAAGATGGATGAGGCTATTGCTCAGGAACAAGACACCTTAGGGAGAAGGCTGGAAGGAGAGGACTGGGGGTGTCAGGGCCTCTACGCTCTGAGGGATGATATTGGACATCAAAAGGAGCCCCTGGCAAACCTAGAAATTGGCCCTCAGAGCGAGGAAATGGAATTTTTAGTGGATACTGGAGCAGATCGTTCAAGTATTTCAAAGATTCCCAAGGGATGCAAATTAAGTGACCAAACCTGTAAAGTTAAAGGTGCTGAGAATAACCCTTCTGAAGTACCCATTATTGAAGAAGTACCTATAAAAGGAAGTTTCAGAGAAGGCTGTGCTGACCTGCTGTATATGCCTGAATTAGACTCTAACCTCTTAGGGATTTACAAGTGCAGTTAGGAATAGGGGTAGTCCCTGAAGGAAAATGTAAGGTAGTGTAAATGATGGTTTTAAAAGAAGAAGATGAGAGAGAGATAGATCCAAGAGTGTGGGCAGAAGGAGGGGGTCATGGACTGTTGGAAATTCCACCCATAGAAATCAAAATGAAACCTGACATTCCCCAGTAAGAGTTAAACAACATCCAATTTCCGTAGAAGGGAAACGGGGATTAACATCTGTAATTAAAGACTTAATTAAAGAAGGAATTTTAGGACCATGCATGTCTCCGCATAACACCCCAATATTACCCATAAAGAAACCCGATGGTACATACCGATTAGTCCAAGATTTACGAGAAGTAAACAAGCAAACTGTTACTCGATATCCAGTAGTAGCCAGTCCGTACAATTCATTGAGCAAAGTACCATCGAGACATGCATGGTTTAGTGTTATAGATTCAAAAGATGCTTTTTGGTCCCGTCCGCTTGAGAAAGAAAGTAGAAAATGGTTCACGGTTGAATGGGAAGATGAGGAAACCGGGAGAAAACAACAATTACAATGGACAAAGTTGCCTGAGGGATTCACGGAGTCACCAAACCTATTTGGCCAAACTCTAGAAGAACTAATGAAACAGTTTTATACCTGAAAAAGGATCTCAAATCCTACAGTATGTAGATGATCTATTAATTTCTGGGGAACTGAAAGAAGAGGTACAAACAACTGTTAATTTACTGAACTTTCTAGGGGAAAAGGGGTTAAAAGTATCTAAAAGAAAGTTACAATTTGTAGAACCAGAAGTAAAGTATCTAGGCCATATAATTTGGAAAGGATATGAGTTTAGATGCTGACTGAATTCAGGGAATACTATCATTGCCAGCACCAAAACCAAAAACAGATGTGAGAAAATTACTAGGATTAATTAGATATTGTAAATTATGGATAGATGGACACACAAAATGAGTTATGTTTCTATATGATAAATTAGTTGAAAATAAACCCATAAGTTGGGATGAAAATGATAAGAAAAAGTTAGAAGACCTAAAAGAAAAGTTGGCAAATGCTCCAGTACTAAGTTTACCAGATTTAAATTGACTGTTTGAACTATTCGCCAATGTAGAAGAAGGAATAGCTTATGGAATTACTGTACAGGAATGGTGTGGGGTGCAAAAACCCATTGCTTATCTCTCCAAATTGCTGGATCCGGTAGTTAGAGGCTGGCCCCCTTGACTCCAGGCAGTGGCTGGAACTGTAACTCTTGTGGAGGAAGGTTACAGGTTGACATTAGGAAACAAGATCAAGGTGTATATTCCCCATGATATAAAAAGTATACTAAGTAAGAAAGCCTGCCAATGGATTTCAGATAGCAGACTTTTAAAATATGAATTGATAGGAAACAAAAGTGAAAATATAGAATTGACAACAACAAGGATCCAAAATCCTGCACAATTTTTATATGGAGAACCAAAAGAAGAATTGGAACATCACTGCCTTGAAACCATAGATTTGCAGATAAAAGTCAGAGAAGATTTATTAGAACTACCTTTACCTGAAGGAGATACACTGTTTATAGATGGTTCATCACGGATAGTAGATGGTAAGCGAGTATCAGGGTATGCTATTGTAAATGGACATACGATGACAGTCATAGAAAAAGGAAAGCTTCCCCATAGTTGGTCTGCACAATGCTGTGAACTTATATGCATTATTAAAAGGGCTAAAATGGCTTGATCAAAGGAGTGGTACCATATTCACTGGCTCTAAATATGCCTATGGGGTAGTACATACCTTTGGGAAGATCTGGGCAGAGAGAGGATTTGTCAACTCAAAGGGAAAAACCCTAATTCATGAAGGCCTCATAAAGGCAGTGTTAGAAGCCTTGAAAGGACCAAAAGAAATTGCAGTGGTACATATAAAGGGACATCAAAAAGGCGATACTAGAGAAATAAAAGGGAACAACTTGGCAGACGTAACTGCAAAAAAGGCCGCTCTAGAAGATTCTGAAAAGATCTTCAGGTTAAATGAAGTAGGAATGGGAATGAAGAAGATCAAGAAAAAGAGGAGATCCCTATATTTAATGAAAAAGAACAAGAGGAATTACTAAAATATGGTGCAGTCCAAAACAGAGAAGGAGAATGGAGGATGCCAGACAGTAGACAAGTATTAAACAAGGAATTAACCAGAAAGATATTAGAGGACCTACATGCCTCAACCCATTGGGGTACTCAAGCTTTACATGATCACTTTATGAGAACTTATGTGTTTATTGGGGTGTGGGAAATTGCCAAGATAATAACTCGAGAATGCATGGTACGTCAGAAGATAAATAGAAATGTAATGAGAAAATTACCTCAAAGAGGTAGAGAATTAGCAAAAAGGCCATTTCAATATGTACAGATAGACTTTACAGAATTACCACAAGTACAGAGATACAAGTATTTACTGGTGATAATAGATCACCTAACTCACTGTGTGGAGGCATACCTAAGCACAAGAGCAAGGACCGAGACTGTAAGTAAAATCTTCTTAGGACAAATCATACCCCAATATGGAATGATGGGAAGAGTAGAGAGAATGAACCAGACTCTTTAGATAACTCTCACAAAATTAACAGAAGAAACAAAAATGAATTGGTTAAGATGTCTCCCTCTGGCATTACTGAGAATAAGGACTAAACCAAGTGCGCATATAGGAATTTCTCCATATGAGATGATGTTTGGTTTACCTTTCTTAACTACTCCAGGTAATACGGGAACATATGAAGAAGGAGAATTAGGCATGAGAAAATATATAAAGACCATAAGCTGCACTTTAGAGGAGTTAAGGAACAAGGGATACCTTCCTCAAACTACTCCTATTGATTTTAAAATCCACCAATTCTAGCCTGGTGACTGGGTGTTAATTAAGAACTGGAAAGAACAACCACTAACTCCAAAATGGGAAGGTCCATTTCAAGTTTTACTCACCACAGAAATGGCCATTAGGACTCAAGAACGAGGATGGACACATGTCACCAGAGTAAAAGGGCTGGTTTCTGCTCCTGAGAGACGATCTCCCACTACAGATAAGTTAAAGAAGGTATCAGGAACACCATAAGAACCACATAAACTATAAGTTATAATAAAAACTCTGTTAGATTTATTATATTTACTTGAATAGTTTTTAACATTCTTTTAACTTAAGGAAATGGTATTTATATTTGGGAGTGAGATTATATGAATTATCAAAAACATGTTTCAATCTCTGGTATTCCCTGTTACAGATCTTGTGATCCGAGAAGCGATAGAGCATTCTCCCACGCACCTAGCAATCTGGCCCTAAAAGAAAGAACAGGTTGATACAAAAGGGGAAGGAAACTCCTGCAAGAGTAACCGGTAAGAACAGCACAGTAGTAAGGAAAGAGAAGAGAGGGGGCAAGACCGGATCAGGATATACTCTTGCCAAAAAGAGTCGCTGATCCTCTGCGGAGGGGAGACATGAATGAGAGAGTAGCCTGTACTGGATCCCCAGTTCTATTGATCCTCCTACTTCCCAGCATCAATAAGGGGGAGATAAAACTGTGTGAAAAATGCTATCATCCTCTGTATGCAGGAGAGTCTTGGGCTGCCGTCCTCAGAACACACTCGAATCTGAGCCCCAACTGTATCAACTTTTTATCGTTAACCACCTGTATAGAGGATGGAAAAGTGTATTGGCTAATCGAAAATATAGGGAATTTTTAAACTGAAATTGTTGGGGGAATGCCCTATGAAAGAAAAATGGATCTGTTCAGAAAGGAAACCGATTAAAGGAGAAGTAAGACATGCAGCTTATGAACCAGATTTACCAGACATTGAGACAACTCTACACGACTGAAGAGGAAACATGTTAAAGCACTGATTAAAAGACTGGTTAAGAAATTAATTAAATAACTGTCAAGAGACTGGTTTGAGGTTGATGGGGGCTAAAGCCTGATCAAAGTTTTAGAGGGGGGAGATGTGATAGGTAAAAGTTAAGTTATGTTAAATTAGGGTAGAGTTCAATTATATTGTATTACTTATGTTATATTAATTGCATTATGTTAAGAGTGGGGGGGGTTATTAGAATGTTCTCGGATGTTGGGGTTTGTTTCTATGTCTGTTCAGTTCCCCCCCCTCCCCCCAGTTATTATGTTAATGGTTCTGCCCAAAGTTCCAGTTTATGTCAATCTCTGTACCCCTCCCACGTTACTATGGTTTCCCTAATGTATCTTGTTTGTTCCCCTCCCCTAGCTACCTGCCTGTCACTCAGCACCCCTCCCTCTTTTTCCAGAAGCTTCTGGCTAGGGTGTTGGGTGATTGGTTCCGGGGCCAGGGCCCCACCCGCAACTGTCTCCTGTTGGCTCCCCACTACTGTCAGTCTCAAATGTATCTTCCCTACCCCTCTTCTGATTTGTTGTCCCGAACCCCTCCCTTTCCCTTTATAACCTGAGGTTTTCCCTGCCTCGGGTGCTCCGGACTTCTGCTCCCTAACCCTCCACATCCCCTCTCCAATAAACCTCCTACCCTAAGAAGCCGAGAGTCGCCCCTTCTTTGTATCCTGCAGCCTTGGAGTCTCTAAACGCGGCCACCTGCCCTCAAGCAAAACATCGCTTAGGCACAGGGCCTGGACTTAGTGTCTGGGAAGTGCCTGACTGGCTGGAGGCTGGCTGGACTCTTTCTCTAGCCTGGGCATTCAACTATCCACTGGCCACCGCTCCAGTTCTGGCGCCCAACGTGGGGCCCCTCTCCGGACAGCTCCTGACCGGTCTTGAGGTCAGTAGAGCTTTGAAGATCATCAGCGCACGGACCCCATGGGTGGGATTTCGATAATCCCTCTGGATGCGGAACTACCCCATGGTCGAGCAGACCTCATTGACGAGGTAGCGCTCCCCGGGGATCCCGGACGGCAGCTCCAGCACCTGGAGTCGTCCTGTTGCAGGACCTTCCTCGTCCCGGTTTTCAGTTCGTCACCCCCCGGACTTGGTGAGTGTTCTGCCGCTCTCCCTGTCACCTTTCTTTTCCCTCGGTGTTCTGTCGCCATTCCTATTGTATCTAGACGGGGGCCGGTGAGTGGCAGCCTTATCCTCTTTTTGTTTTCCTTTACTGGTACGGGGAAGGCTTTTCTGCGGTTGCTGATTTTTAACATCTTTCTGAGCTATGGGTGCCAAGCTCTCAGCAGCCCAGAAGGGGCTTTATTTCCAAGTTGCAGGTGTCCTTGTGGGGGGGGATTGTTCTTTTAGTAAAAAGGAAGTTAAGAAGTTGGTTAAGTGGATCTCCTCTGAGTTCCCCAAGGTTTCCCCTGCTTTAATCAAAAATCCTGCTTTTTGGCGGAGAGTGACTAACAGACTCTCGGAGTTGCTTAGGTCGGGGGACGCCTCGCTCTCCCAATTAGCATTTTTAGCGTCACAAGTTAAAGGCATTTTGAGAGCCAAAGGGAGCTCAGAGAGACCATCAGTTACTTTCAGTTCTCACCCCAGTTCATACTCCGCTCCCTCTACCCCCAACCCTTCTTCCCGTCACCACAAAGGTAAATCCGGGATTCTGAAGGGTGCAGCTCGCCCTTCCAGCCAGGCGCAGGGTACCCAGCCGTCCCCTGGCCCCCTTCGGAATTCTCGGTCCCCCCGCCCTAGGACTCCTGGCCAGACTCCTAGGGGCTCCTCGTCCTTCCCTGCCTCCCCTGTTCCCGTCCCCAAATCCCCTGTTTCTAAAACCCCAAGTTTAAAAACCCCAGTTCTAAAGTCCCATGTGTGCCCTCGGTCGCCTCCGGTTCCACAAGATGGCTCCTATGGAGCCCAAGATGGAGGCGACCGCATGGCCGGGTTGGCGGGAAAACCCCCTTCTTCTTCTTCCCAGAACCCCTTTCTTCCAAGTTCCAACCCTTTCCTGCCACTCGGTCACTCCCAATGTCCCGCCCCCTTCATCCTGCCCTTTTCCCAGTCCCTCCTCCTTCCCTGGCCCTTCCCTTTCCTCAGTCCCTCCCACTCCTCCTCCCACTTACCCACCCATTTCCCCCCCCCATCTTTCCCACAGTATCTCCTCCCTTGGCTCCGCCCATGATAACTCCCATTTCTCCTCCTCCCGCTTGTAACAGTGCCCCGCCCATTGGCTCTGCCTCCTGGGAGGGTCCCAGAACATCGGACCACCCCGCTCTAGTTCCCAGCCACACCCCTGCCGTCCCTTCTACCGGTTCCCACGTCTCCCCTTCCGGTTCCCACGCTTCGGGATCCGGGGGGGGAGGGGTCGGGTCCCGGGGACCGGGGCCAGCTGCATTACCATCTGCAGCCCCGGTCATGTACCACCCTGAAGGGGATGGTGGGGTGCGTCGACAGTGGGTCCCCCTCAACCACTCGCAAATCAAAGAGCTGGTCAAAGCTCAAAAAGACTATGGCCGGGACAGCGAGTATTTCCGGGGAGTGTTGCAGGCGACACTCACCGAGGCCGATGTCACCCCCTATGACATCCGGCGCCTCTTCACATGCCTGCTCAATCCCACCGAGCAAGCTATGTGGGAGGCAGCCTGGAAGAGGGGAGTGACAGAGGCTCTCCCAGGCCTGTGGGGTCAGCCCCATACCGGGGTAGATCTCATGGGCAATGTCCTGGCCATTGACCAGCTCTTGGGGACTGGGATCTGGGCAGATGGGTACTCGCAGGCGAGTACCATACCCCAGGAGGCACTCCGGGAGTCGGCTCGGGCAGCAGAGAAGGCGTTCCTGGCCCTGCCGGGGGCGGCCCCTCCTCTCCCTTTCTCTAAGATCTTCCAGGGTGCAGAAGAGCCGTTCCTCGACTTTGTCGAGAAGTTGAGGAAAGCAGTCGAGCAGCAGGTGGCAGATGAAGTAGCCCGGGAGCACATCGTCAAAGAGGTGGTGTCCTCCAACTGTAACACTGTGTGTAGAGATGCCATCCTCAGCCTCCCGGTGCACCCGTCCCCCTCGCTGCACGACTTGCTCGAAGTCTGCGCCCGGAAGGTCCGGATTATACCATCAAGGGAGGGAGAGAGGAAGAGACCACCACCGCCCCGAGTCAGCGCCGCTGAAGAGACGCCAGAAGACGCCTTCGCCAGGGTCGCCAGCCGCTCGTCCACCCCCGAACCATCCACCGTGAATGCTCCATGTCATCTGTGCGGCAGGCTCGGGCACTGGATGCCTGACTGCCCGCTGCGGAGAGAGTTTTATGAATTTAAAAAGGGGCAGGGACAAAGGGGGACAGTCCAGCCAAAAAACTAACATCAGAGCGCAGTTCCCCCCTGCGCAAGGATAAAAATAAGGCAGGACAGCTAACATCGTGCAGGGAGAGGAAAAAGCAGGAACCGCCGCCCGCCAAATGCGACGCTTCTTCACCGGACTTGACTTCTATATATTGTCTCCAACCAAAACCAATGTTAACCACCTTTAATGCCTTTGGACCCTTCAGGTTGCAGCTGACGGAGCCTCTCCATCTAAAAGACTCCGATTTCCGTCTCGTGTCTGTCAACCCAGAATGCCCAGGTAACTGGGGGCGGATAAGGTGTAAGTACGTCGTTGTCGGGGACACAAAACACACACCACACGTGGTGAACATAATCCCAGGTCTCTTACCATCTGACCCGGGACAGTTCGCCGTGGGGCTGCACTGTGTCCAACCCCCCATCTTCCTGCCGAAGGGACAGGTGATCGCGCAGGCGATCCCTGTTCCCAAAATGACTTGGGCCATCGGATATCCACCAACTGAATCGCAATACCCAACTGTTGCGTGGGCCCAAGTCTTGGGGCAGGAAAGACCCCACCTTAACTGTTACATTTCAAAAGGGGGAGAGGGCAAGCCCCTGAAGGGTTTGTTGGACACCGGGGCAGATGTGACGATCATTCCCTCCCGGGAATGGCCGTCACATTGGGAATTGCAAAACGCGCCAGGGCACGTTCGTGGTGTAGGGGGCTTGCAATTGGCCAGACAATCAAAGAGTGTCGTGCAAATTACGGGGCCGGATGGGCAATTGGCTTCAGTGTGCCCATTCATTTTAGACTACACGGAACCCCTGTGGGGGAGAGACCTCCTGGCCCAATGGGGAGCCCGAATTGACCTTCCAGTGGCTCCCCAGGTTTTTTGGGCAGCGGCCACTGATGAGCGCCCTACCTGGAAGCTGAATTGGAAATCAGATAAACCAGTACAGGTAGTGCAGTGGCCGCTCAACAAACAAAAATTGGCGGCGCTCAACGAGCTCGTTAAGGAGCAGCTACTCAAGGGCAACCTGGTGGAGACCACGTCTCCGGGGAACTCCCCAGTGTTTGTAATCAAAAAGCCCAACAAAGACAAGTGGCGGCTCCTTCATGACCTCTGCCAAATTAATAATATCATCGAAGATATGGGGCCTCTCCAACCAGGGATGCTGTCCCCTACGATGTTCCCCCAAAATTGGAATTTGGCTGTTATTGATATAAAGGATTGCTTCTTCCAAATTCCTCTGCACCCGGACAACGCTCCGTGTTTCGCCTTCACGGTTCCCTCCATCAACTGTGAAGCCCCAAGTAAGCGCTACCATTGGCGGGTCCTTCCACAGGGCATGAAGAACAGCCCAGTGATCTGTCAATGGTATGTCGCTTCCTTGCTGTCCCCGATACGTGCAGCCACCAAAGACACAATTATATACCATTATATGGATGACATCTTGGTGTGTGCTCCGACCAGCGACCTACTTACCCACGCGCTTGACTTGACAACCGATGCGTTTATTGGTGCAGGGTTCGAGCTTCAGCAGGAAAAGATTCAACGGATGCCACCCTGGAAGTACCTGAGTCTTGAAATAACAAAGCGGACCGTTGTTCCGCAGAAATTGGCTATTAAAACTAACATCAAAAACCTGGCGGATGTCCACCAGCTGTGTGGGTCTTTGAACTGGGTAAGGCCTTGGCTAGGCATTCCAACTGAAGACCTAGCCCCCCTTTTCAATTTATTGAAAGGGGGAGAGGAGCTTAGTTCTCCAAGGTCCCTTACTCCAGAGGCCCAGGCAGCGCTGGAGAAAATCCAAAATTCCATCTCGGCCAGGCATGCCCACAGATGCCATCCAGGTCTGCCATTCAAATTTGTTGTTTTGGGTAAACTGCCACACCTCCATGGGGTGATTTTCCAATGGGACACTTCCATCAGAGGCAAGGACCGGGGCTCAGGGGATCCCCTCTTAATTATAGAGTGGGTGTTCCTCAGCCATCACAGGTCCAAGAGGATGACGCAGCCCGCTGAGCTGGTGGCAGAACTGATCCGGAAAGCCAGATCGCGGATCAGAGAGTTGGCAGGTGTGGACTTTGAATGCATTCACATTCCGTTAAAATTCGATTCGGGCCATCTAAAAAGAAAAATGCTTGATCACCTCCTTGAAACCAACGAAATGCTTCAATTCGCTTTGGATAGCTACACCAGCCAAATTGCGGTTGATCGGCCGGCCCATAAATTGTTTAATCAAGAACTCACTTTATCTATCAAATCGGTTCAAAGTAGAACCCCTTTGAAGGCTTTGACAGTTTTTACAGACGCGTCTGGAGCATCCCACAAGTCAGTCATGACTTGGAAGGATCCTCGGACTCAGCGGTGGGAGGCCGATATCACTGAGGTAGAAGGCTCGCCTCAGATTGCAGAGTTAGACGCAGTCGTCAGGGCCTTTGAGAGGTTCTCTGAGCCGTTCAATCTTGTCACTGATTCGGCTTATGTAGCAGGTGTGGTGTCCAGAGCTGAGAATGCCATCCTACAGGAGGTATCAAACATTCCTTTATTCAATTTGCTCTCAAAGTTTGTGCATTTAGTCTCCCACCGAGAGCAACCATACTATGTGATGCATGTCAGGTCACACACCGATTTGCCTGGGTTCATTGCGGAGGGCAACAGGCGCGCTGACGCCCTTGCCACTCCAGTTCAAGCTGCCCCTCTCCCTGATCTGTTCGGTCAGGCAAAGATCAGCCACCAGCGACTCCATCAAAACGCCCCTGGCCTTGTTCGTCAGTTCCACCTAACCCGCGAACAGGCCAAGGCGATCGTGGCTACATGTCCCCACTGCCAGTCCCACCAGCTCCCGTCCATACCTTTGGGAGCTAACCCCCGAGGTTTATCTAGTTGCGAGGTGTGGCAGATGGATGTCACCCACATTCCATCTTTTGGCCGTCTCCAATATGTACATGTTTCTGTGGATACTTTCTCTGGCGCAGTCTATGCCTCTGCCCACACAGGGGAAAGGGCAGCGGATTGCGAGAAACATCTGCTTCAAGCGTTCGCTGTCCTGGGCATCCCCAAGGTTCTCAAAACAGATAATGGCCCAGCGTACAAGTCCAGGGAGCTGCGAAGCTTCCTGCAGCAATGGGGAATAGAACATAAGACGGGCATCCCCTATTCCCCGACAGGCCAAGCTGTGGTGGAAAGGACCCACCAGAGCCTCAAAAGAGTTTTAGAACAACAACGAGTGGCTGTGAAGGTGGAGTCCCCCCATATCCATCTCGCGAGGGCTCTTTATACCATCAATTTCTTAAACTGCTCTTTTGAAAATCTTAACCCGCCCATCGTGCGACATTTCGGGCGACACGAGCAGCTGCAGCTCAGGGCCAGGCCTCCGGTCCTCATTAAAGATCCAGAGACCTGGAAAACGGAAGGGCCTTTCGATCTCGTGACCTGGGGTAGGGGATACGCTTGTGTGTCCACCCCCTCAGGTCCGAGGTGGATCCCAGCTAAGTGGGTCAAGCCCTTCCGCCCTGGGAAGACTCCAAGGGCAGAAAACATGGAACAAGTCACAGAAGCGTGCTGGTGGCGGCGGCGGAAGCTTCAAGAGACGGAGCCACCCTTTAGCTAACTCCCTGCTTGCTCTGGGCAGAACTCTGTTTAAATACATCTCTTACGTTAGTTCTCTTTGTTCGTTTCTAGTTACTCTCCCGCCTCTATGGACCTGGCCCACCTCCTTGCCATCACGACAGCCATCCTCTTCGGGTCGCCTATTCCATCGGCAGGCCCTTGGATCGTCCCCCAGCCCAAGGCCAACGTTTGGGGCACCCTCGCGAGCGCCATCGGCCAGGAGAACATATGTCTCAACATGGCGTCAGCAGAGGACCCAATGTCGACCTGCCTCGTGGGGATCCCTCTCCCTCCTATTCAGATACCTTATCCTGTTGGTCCTCCCCTTACTGCCCTAACTACCAAACCCATTTCCTCCTCGGTTGATCCCAGGTTCGTCTGGAGGGATGCGATTAAGAATTTAGCTCCCCTAGATTCTGAACCCTCACAACTTGAGTTGCTCGGCTCCGCCAACGCTTCCTTTTGCTTTCAGTTTGTTTATTCCCCTATCCCCGGAGACAAGCGGTTTGAATCTATGCGGCAATTTAAGAAAGAATACACCGCCAGTCAATGGTGCGATTCAGTCGCCCAGCTGTACACCCCATCCACCTATGGCAGTCAGCCACTGTCTCTGCCCCGGGGAATCTTTTTCATTTGCGGAGACCGAGTGTGGGCAGGCATCCCCTCTCGCCTGGTCGGAGGTCCTTGCACTATAGGTTGGCTGTCGCTGTTTACACCCAACCTGATGAAAATTAATGATTGGAAAGTGAAAAGAACCACTCCTGATTTGGTCCGGTCCAAGAGGGACATTAAAGAGCTCGACCTGGAGTGCGATTCAGAAATTATTCATTGGTCTAAGCCAAAAATTGTAGCCGTCACCTTGTTTTTGCCATGGGTGTCGGTGGCTAAGTCACTGGGAGAATTGGCTCGCCTGGAGTGTTGGGTTGCTAAACAAGCCAACCTTACCTCAGCCACCTTATCAGACCTCCTAGCAGACGAAGAAACAACGAGGAAGGCGACCCTCCAGAACAGAGCGGCGATTGACTTCTTGCTGCTCCTGCACAACCATCGCTGCGAGGAGTTCGAGGGCCTCTGCTGCCTGAATTTGACATCACGGGCCGAGGATGTGAGGGTGACCATTGACAAGATGAAAGGCCTGGTGCATGACATCAAACAGCAGACATCGGACTGGCTGGGGGACCTTTTCCAAGTATGGGGACTGTCGGGCTGGGCAGGCTCCATTTTAAAGACTGTTTTTATAGCCCTTTTAGTTCTGTTCGTTGTTTTAGTTGCCTGCTCCATCGTCTGGGGGCTAGTTAAGAGACTCATAGCAAGAACCATCGCTAGCCCGGACGTCAACCGGGTAGAAGTCCCTGGACAGATAGGCGAAGACTGGAATTCCACCTCCTCAGAGCACTCAAACTCCGAGGACTTCTGCCCAGACTTCGGTGAGGTGGAGCAGGCCCAAACCTCAGTTTAGATTGTGTTGTGCCTTTACCGTTCCTTTTTTCTTTTTTAAACAAAAAAAGGGGGAGATGTTCCCTACCCCTCTTCTGATTTGTTGTCCCGAACCCCTCCCTTTCCCTTTATAACCTGAGGTTTTCCCTGCCTCGGGTGCTCCGGACTTCTGCTCCCTAACCCTCCACATCCCCTCTCCAATAAACCTCCTACCCTAAGAAGCCGAGAGTCGCCCCTTCTTTGTATCCTGCAGCCTTGGAGTCTCTAAACGCGGCCACCCGCCCTCAAGCAAAACATCGCTTAGGCACAGGGCCTGGACTTAGTGTCTGGGAAGTGCCTGACTGGCTGGAGGCTGGCTGGACTCTTTCTCTAGCCTGGGCATTCAACTATCCACCGGCCACCGCTCCACTCGGAGAAGGGTCCAGGGTTTGGTGGAAGGGTGGTCTGGCGGGACAAGGCCAGGTCAAAGACGGATTGGATGGAAGATCTGACCAATCGTTCAAAGGCCTGCAGAAACGATTGATCCAGAATGAATGGCGTTAAAGACCAATGAGAAGCCTGGAAATGGACCAATCCTGGACTCAAAGAGGGCTATAAATGGGGGGAGTTCAGTTGGGTCAGGGTTCTTCTTTTTGGATACTTGTTTTTTTTTTGTGGAGAACCCAGTGCACTTGGGGTTAGCACACTGTTTTGGTTTTTGCTCGCTGCGTGGGTTCCTGGGCTTACCCTAGGTACTCCGTTTCTTGTAGCTGTTTTAATAAACGAGAACCTCTTTTTCCAGAGAAAGTTTGGCCTCGTTCATATTCATAACAATGACACCCTTGTTTTACCCTCCAAATGGCCACGCGTCTAGGAGTCGGTGTCACCTTGTGGCACTGTTTCTGGAATTGGAGGAGCTGTGACCTCCCTGAGAAGAAAACACTTTATGGCAGTAGAAAGTACATAGGGGCATATAGCAATAGTGAGACCTCTTGTTATAAATAGTAACATCACCTTATTGGGCAGGAATGTTGTGTCACAGTGCGGGGCAAGGCTAAAGATCGCCAAATCATCTTGGGGTTTCTAGTGGGGGTCACAGTGGAGAGCACCACCCCACCAATGATCTGGAAAACCAATGTTCCTGTGTGGATGGATCCCTTCCAAAAGACAAGTTAGAAGTGCTCCACGATCTAGTACAAGAACAATTATCAAAAGGACACATTGTACCATCAACGAGCCCCTTGAACACCCCTGGTTTTGTTATAAAAACACCCAGCAAAGACAAATGGATCTTGTTATGAGACCTTCAGAAAGTTAATGATGTTTTAGAAGAAATGGGTCCCCTGCAACCAGGTCTCCCCTTACCTCCTACGCTTCCCAGGTACTGGCAGCTCACAATCCTTGATATCAAGGATTTTTTCTTCAATATTCCCCTCCATCCTGCAGACACTTCAAAATTCGCATTTTCTGTACCAACCGTCAACCACCCAGAACCCTTCAAAAGATATCATTGGGTCACATTACCACAGGGGATGAAAAGTTTCCCTGTTTTATGTCAAATGTTTTGGCTAAAATTCTATCTCTGATCAGGAAACCCTTCCCTGAAGCTATTATTTTGTATTAATTGGATGATATTTTAATTTGCTCCCAAAACAAGACTTACCTTAACACAGTGATCAGAAAGACAGTTACAGCATTTGAAGATGCAGGTTTTGATATTGCTCCTGAAAAAATTCAATACTCCTGCCCATGGAAATATCTCGGATTCTTAATCAATGGGCGAATCATCATGCCTCAAAGTATCTCCATCAAAGATAACCCACAAACACTGAGAGACTTGCAACAGCTGTGTGGCTCCATCATCTGGATCTGACCACTGCTCGGACTCACTATGGAAGTACTCTCACCTTATTCAACCTACTGGAGGGAAGAGATGACCTAACATCTCAGCACATCTTAACTCCAGGAGCCCATGATGCACTGCAGAAGGTAGCACATGCTACCTCATCTCAAAAGGCACACCACATTGACCGTTCTCTAGCTTTCCAGCTTGCGATTCTTGATAAGTCCCCACATATCCATAGATTACTTTTTCAGTAGGACTCGTCTTCTACACATCAATTAATTATTGATATATCAATATCTATTCCTAATCAGTTAATTAGGAATAGATATTCTTGCCACACCAACCTAAAAAAACCATCACAACCCCAGAAGAACTTATAGCTCATTTAATCATTAAAGTCAGGAACCGCCTCCAAACCCTCACAGCATGTGACCCAATATGCATTTACCTACCATTCAAACTACACAAATTAGAATCCCTATTACAGACAAATATGGGTGGCTGGGTAGCTTCCCTGGGCAGGTGCTGTCAGGGTGCCTGCAGCACTGAAAGCGTCTCCACTTTGGTGAGCTGGGGGAGTTGCGTTAGCAACTCCATCCAGGCTTGGGAGATGCCCAAGCCTGGATGGAATAATGGAAGCCTCACCAGAAAAAACGAGACAGCTCTTCACATAGTAAATCTAGCAGGGTTTATTGAGGGTAGAGCTGAGGATCCGGGTAGGGTGGAGGTGAAAGAAATCCAAGGAGATAGGGTAGAGGTGTGGAGGTGAAAGAAATCCAAGGAGATAGGGTAGAGGCAGGAGCAAACAGGAATACAACCTCTGCTGAAGAGAACCAGTGGCAAAGAGCCAAGAACAGGGGAGGGTCCAGCGTATATAACTGGGGGAAGATAGGAGGGGTCAGGATGCAAACCATCCAATGGGGAAGCGAGTCAGGGGGAGAGATGAAATGGGGTGACATAGGCTGCACCAATAAGGGAGTGAAGTGGGAGTGGTCCTTCAGGGAAACAATGGGGAAAAGGGGGCACAGTACTTTGTAGAACTGGGGGATGAACAGCAGTTGACTGACAGTACATTTATATTGGAAAGCAAAAAATCATGGGGAGTTGTCAGTTTCTCACTCTAAGTTAGACAGTGGTGTTTTCCCAAGGCATTCTGGCTCTGTCTTCCCCATGGCTGTCTCCCATATCTCCCTCTTTTTGATTTATTAAATAAATGTTCCTTAATTAATTAAACGTCTTGTCTATAGTCTTTTTAAAACACATTAGTGCTGCCGAAACTATGAAAATGATGAGGAGGGTCCACAATTGAATTTTGAGAATGGGGGCTACCAACCCAGGAACCCCCCATTGTACAAGTACTTTGTCCATCACGTCTACACCTTATTTTCAGTGAGAATGGTCTTCATTTGTTCTTGCATCTGTTTGATGTTAGCTTAGATCAACGTACTTCTAACGTTAAAACAACAGAGTCCTTTGAAATCTTCACAACCATGGCCATGGGCGAGCAGCAAGAAGTCAATTGCTGCTAGGTTGTGGAGCACGGCATGTCTGGTGGTTTCTTCATCTGCCATGAGGTCTGATAGGGCGGCAGACGTAGTGTTGGTGTGCTTACTAAGCCAACACTCCAGGTGAAAAAACTCACCAAGGGCCTTTGCAGCTGCAACCCATGGCAAAAAGATGGACACAGTGACTCTCTTTGTCGCTCCAGTTGTAAATTTGGTCATCGCAATTTTGGTCGAATTAGCACCACTCTAAAAGGTGAGGGTGTGCAAGCAGTCACCAGCCACGGGGTGGAGGTCCGCCAGCTAGCTCACCCTTAGTGGCCAGAGGGCACACATGAGGATGGCTGCCCCTGGATCTCTGCTGAGATCATCCCAGAGGGCAGTGATTGCAGTGGTGTGGGAGACACTGCAGGGGCTCAGCACAAGGAATCAGAAGTGAAGGAAGGAGGGAAAGGACACTTGCCTGAGTCTCCAAAGAAAGTTTATTTCCCGAAGGAGGTCAGGAGCAAATGCCAGAGAAAAGGGGGTCTGGCGAGCCTTTCTAAAGAGGGGAGGGTACGAGGGTGGATACAACTCTTAACCAATGGGGGGATCTTAGGGGAGGATAACATCACATAACTTAGTCAATAGGGAGCACTCGGGGCAAGGAAGAAGCCTCTTAAACCAATAAATCATTGAAGCAGGGCTAACTGACAGGGAACATTCTGGAACACAAGGGAATTGGTAACAATAATTGACAGGAGCAAGAGGAAGGGTAACCGGGATTGCAGAAGCATATAAGGGGATAAGGGAAGGTACGGGGAGACTGACACAGTGAGGGACAAACAAGTGGCAGGAAAACTTTGAGGTAAACTTAGGACTGAACCAATTTGAGGGAATAGAACGGGGTATAGGGAGAAACCATTGTGACTAACATAGAAACTCTTAAACTTTTATATTAAAAGAGCAGCCAAACATCAAACTACCACATCTCTCCCTTTTTTGTTTTATATTTTTTGATGCAAAATCGGGGAGGGGTACAACTCCTTCTTTAAACTTCGGTGCTGTCCCGCTGATCTCCTTCCAACCATTCTTGGCTGGTGGTGGCGGTGGCAATGACAATCTTTGCAGGTGAGGATGGCTTAGCAGCAGCAGTGGAAATGAGGCGCTCTAGAATTCCAAAACCCAAAGAAACTAGAAACAAAACAATAATAACTAATGTCTTTGATTATAGAAAGCATCCATCCAGAGAAGCCCCAACTCTTGAACGTATCTTTAAACCAATCTTCACTCTCCTGTTTCACACTCCCAATTAGGTCTTTCGTTTCTCGGATGGATGCGTGGATGCTTTGGCTTCTGGCGAACAAATTGAAGCAACACAGCCCCTCAAATTCCTAGCACCCATGCCCATGTGCCAGCAGCAGAAAATCAGTGGCAGCCCAATTTTGAAGGGTTGCCTTCCTGGTGATTTCCTCATCTTCAAGGATCTTACTCAAGGCAGTCAATGTTGAGTTTGTCTGCTTCGTAACCCAACATTCTAGGTTTCCTAATTCGCTCAATGCTTTGGCTGCTGCCACCCGTGGAAGAAACACGGAGACAGCAACACTTTTAGATTTCACCCAATGGTAAATTTCAGAGTCACAATGTTCATCGAATTGGCTTGCACCCCTCCTTGGTATTTTTGCTTTAGCTTTGGAATGCCGAATTGGAATTTGGGTCATGTTGGGGTAAGTGAGGGAAAGACACCCCAGGGTGCATGGACCTCCTAGAAGACAAGAAGGGATTCTTGGGTATGCTCAATCTCTGCAGATTGAAAACATTCCCTTATCAAGTTTTCGAGCATACGAGTCATCTGTTGAGGGAGCCCCAATTTTGGTAACATGTGTGCACTATTGTTCGCCTGAAATTGTACTTTATGTTGCTTGATATTTTCATAGAGATCGGGACGAGAATTAGTTTTAAACTCGAACTGGACACAAAATTCCACTTTGGCCAAGCCCAGGAGCTTGAATTCTTGGGGCTCTTGCTCAGTGTAAGGTAGGTTATACACCCACTTGTGCCAGATTGCCAAAGAATTCACAATTTGTGTTTTGACATAATTTACCATTCCCCAGTACCTATAAATCTCAACCCATTGATCAGGTGGATTCTTTTTGTTAAGCTTATCTTGGATGTTGAGGATGGTGCTGGGGTACTCGCCTAACTTTGCAGGAATCCCCACCAGGCAGGTGGACATTGGATTTTCTGCTGCTGAGGAAGAGAGGCACAAGTGGTCTTGTTGGAGAGCATGAGCCAGGGTCACCCAAATGTTTTTGCAGAGCTGTGGCACAATCCATGCATCCAACAGCTGGAGGAGTACAGCTTGGAACAGGCAGAGGATCATGCTCACTTAGGAGGATGCCTAAGGGAAAATAAAATAATAATATAAAATGAGTGAGTAACGTAACAACATACCATTTGTCTGATTGGAAACGGAGTCAGAAAGAGAGGGGTTAGGGTTCTCCTCTCCGTTTATGGCACCAACAGTTTGAGGTAATGGCATCGTCGGCGGGGTCTTCCTGGGGGGGTTAGAATGACAACTTTTGGCTGTACTACCTTTCCAGTGGGTGTATAGGGTTTCACCCACCTTCTTGGTATCCACTTGATTCCTGAGGGCGTGGATATGCTTGCATACCCACAACCCCAGGTCACAAGCTTAAAAGGACCCTGGATTTCCCACAACTCAGGATCTCTTACTAATACTGGGGGTCCCTCTTCAGGTTGCAGCTGATGATGTTGCTGGAAATGCTAAGGACTGGTGGATTTAAGTTGTTGAAGGAGCAATTTAAGAAGTTAATAGTAAAGAGGGCTTTACAGAGCCTCAAATGTGGTGGCAAAACATGGACATCTCCTCTTTGGCAGTGGAGGACTTTCTCTCCGCCAGTTGGATGTATGGGAGAAGTCCAGGTTCTGCAGGGATCTCCTTCCAGTCCTGATTGGGGGAATAAACAGAATTGGTAAGTTTGAGCTGATATGGTTCTCTTTGATCAGATGTCATTATTTAAGTATTAACATCTTTGCTAGTAGTTTCCTTGCGGCCTGCTCCATTTTTATCTACATGCGGGGCAGGTCCATGCTCAGTATTTAGTTTTTTGAAACCTGAGGGGCTTCTCCTTTCCCTGCTTCTCCTGTTCCTCTTCTTGGTGGGGGTACCCTCCCCAAGAAGGGGCATTGGCTGATGAAATGTCCCTCTTGGCTGCAGCAGAAACACTTGCATTCAACTCTCAGAGGCAGGTTACTTGGCATCAGGGCAGCTCGAGTTGCCATCCTCTCTGTGGTGGGATCTTCTTTGAAATGTCCTCAGTCATTAGCACTGCCTTACGGGTACATTCTTTGATCAGCTGGTCAAGTGTAGGTGGTGGAGACATGGGAAGGGCTAAAGTAACTCTGGGGCATGTGTCACTAGCATTGGTGGTAACTATTTCTGAAGTTAGTTGTTCCTGAACACTTGGATCATTGGCTCTTTTTTCGACTGCTGTCCACACCCAATCGACAAAATTGATAAACAGTTCTGAAAAAGATTGTCTCAAAGCCATATAAGATAGAATGGGCTCCTTTGAAGGCATGCTAAAAAAGGCTCTCTCTGATACTTCTTTTACCCTATCTAAAACTTCTTTAGGGATCCACCCCAGCCTGTTTCCGGGCTTATTCCCAGTCACCTTCACCAACTAAATGATCTAAGGTAATATCATTTTCCTCTGCATTGGCGGAGCAGTCAGGACTCTGCAGGAGCTCTAGAAGAAGGTCCCCTGCTAACCTCTTCCATGTTCTTTCCCATAATTTGTATTCTGCCAGGGGGCAGCAAACAACTAAACAGCCATTTTAAATCAGCAGGGATGAGCGTGTTTGGGGCAAATGTTGCTTTTAAAATGCTCCAGAAAAATTCACTTTTCTGACCAAATTCTTTTTTTGCCCTACAGAGCTCCTTGATGCTCTGATACAAGATGGGCTCCCATTTTGGGTGCTCTCCCCTCACATTGTTTCCTGGAACCAGGAAAATCAGACTGGTGTTATCAGGGCCTTCCTGTTTCTCAGGCTCCACTGCCCCCACCCCCACATTACTGTGGGAACCAGAAGCAGGGGTGTGGAAAACAGGAAGCTTGTGGGTGGAGCCCTGTGGCTGGGGGGTGGAGACTTGGGCAGAGACAATTTCTGAGGTAGGTGGTGTTGATGACACAGGAGGATTAGAGGGACCTGCTGATGCAGCTGGAAGGGGCGGAGCAGTGGGAGGAGCAGTAGGAGGATTGATGGGTGGACAAATGGGAGGAGTAAAATCATGGGCCGCAAAGAAAGAGGAGGGGCTAGGGGAAGTAGGGGAAGGAAAGGAGAGGTCCGGGGTTTGCACGGGAAAGGGAAGGAAAGCATTATGGGAAAGAGAAGCACCTGTCATGAGGGATTGGCCATTTTGTGCGGCTTTTCTGGGACAGATAAGGGGGCCATCTTGGGGAAGAGAACTGCCTTGGGACACATAACTAGGATTGTCCATGGGAATAAAGGGGTTGGAATGGGGGACTAGGGTGAGGTCCCTGACAGTGTGGCCACCACTGTCAGGGCGAGGGTACCGAGGGGACTTGGGGAGCCAGTGAAACAGTGGCAGCCCTATGTCCTTGTTTGACAGGCTGCTCCTCCATGTCCACCCAGAGTAGGGGAAGTGGGAACAGGAGAAGAAGGTGGGGGAGCAAGGGGATCTGGGGAGAATTGGGGACAAACTCGCTGATTGTTTTTTAGCTTCTCTTTCTTTGATGACATCCAAGGTTAACAAGAATAACTTCATGAAACCGTCTTTAACAGAAGGGTCACCCCACTTGGTAGCATTAGTTAATACAACATCTACTTTTTTCCAAAACTCCTCTTTCTGAATCTTTTATGGGGTGATAGTGGGGAAACTAAAAAACAACTGCCTAACAAACCTCTTACACTTTCCCTTAGAAAAACTGACATCCCCTCACTCAGGGTTCTCGCAACTTGGAGATAGATTTCCCTTTGCTGGGTACACAACCTGGTGCCCATCCTGGCTACCTAGCTAAATTCCACCAACACTCTACAGGAAAAATGAAGAAGAAAGAAAAAAAAAAGGGCCCTCATAGCTGACGGGGGAGGACTGACCGCGCCACACATTGTGTATCCCCTCCCGGGGGAAACAGCCACACACTGACCAGCCCCTGGCTGGGTCTGTCCCACCCACCAGGGAGCTCACCCAACTGTTTTAGCACTTTTAATATCTCCTTTATTAATTCCTCATGAATTGACATTTTACCTTTAGAATTTATAAACCACCTTTCCTCCCAGATTTTATCAAAAGTGTGCGTTATTTCAGAAGAAAACATGGAATGAGTAAGAGGGGCAAATAATAGTCCATTCAGAGTATCTGTAATTAAACAAGTAATAGTGAGGGGAAATTCTAGAGAAGGATGTGTTGACTTATTCTTTATGCTCTGCAGTGCCATTTGTGAAATGCCTCGTCTGCTTTGAGGGATCTGACATGCCACTGCAGCGGGAAAACACCTCTGGATTCAACGGGCTGCAGCAAAAACCGCCCCTGGGTTTCTCCTCGTGTGTTGCTCTGTCCAGTTGCCATTCCCTTGGTTTCTCGCTGTATCCCTGTTCTCTCCTACTCCCTCTCTATCTTGCTGTCCCTCCAAAGCTTCTTCAACAGTCTCCATCCTGCCCCAGCCCTGACTTCGCTCTCTCTCTCCTGCTCCCTCCTGCACGCACATTCTGCGGCTCTTCCTCTTTCCCTGCTGCCCCTTCCCGCAGCTCTGCTCCCGTTCTCTGCCCCTCTTTTGCGCTCGTTATCTCTCCGTTCTGTTTCCTGTCCCTGTCTGTTCTGTCTCTACTTCTCGGCTCCGCTCCCTGTGCCACGCTCGGCTCAGAGTGCCAGGCGAACTGGCCCGGCAGCCATTCTCTGCAGCCGGGACGCGGCGGGGAGCTCTCCTGCAGCGGCACGACAGCGGCCAATCGAGCCCGGGACAGGCGCCTCGGGCCGGAGCGGGGCCGCTCCGAGGCAGCGGGATCAGCTGGAGCTGCGGCCCGGGAAGCGGGGCCGGCACAGCCCCACAGCCCCGTGCCCGCCCCTCACGGCCCCTGTGCGAAATGGCGGCAGCTGCGGGCAAGGAGGCCGCGGGCTGCGGGCAGCGCTGCCTCCCTGCCGTGCCACACACGGCAGGCGGCTTCAGCAGCACCATGGCTCGTCTGGGAACAGTGCTCCCACAGCTGGTGACGAGCCGCCGAGCAGCACAATGGCGGAGTGCGTTAAGGGAGACACTGTGTGTATGGCCAGTTAAGGAACAAAGAAGGGCAGTGTTCCTCGGTGCCTCCCCTCGGGCTGGAACGGAGGGCCCGAGATGGCGCTCAGACCCAACGCCGAGGCAGCTGGGCCGCCTGCCTGGCTTCTGGCTAGGAGATGTGACCAAGACACCCTCCAGCCTGCTACGGCCCTCTGCTCATTATGTGCTGCAGCCTTCAAGGTGAGCAGTGATCTGTGCTTGATTCCAGAGGACAGCATTGGCTGAGTTTCTGCAGCCTGTCAGCTGGAGACTGCTTATGAGCCTGGAGAGACACGGCAGGGGTGGAAATCTGGCACTGCCTTTGTGCTTGCAGCTCTAAACACCTGGGGCTTAACTGGTGCTTCAAGAGCAATTATACCAAAAGTGCTCTGTAAGGCTCTCCAAGAGATTCTGAGCATTGTGTGCCTGGCACACAGAAGTCAGGAATATTTCCTTCCCAGAAGAGCTGTTCAGCCAGAAGGCCACTCGTGTTAACTGTAATCTGCAGCAGCCGACACATTTCTGTGTGTCCCATGGCAGTACCTCATGGTGTCCGAGGACAAGCAGGAGGGAGCTCAGGGCCTCTGGATGACGGCTTGAGGGATCTGGGGCGCATGTGGTATTTACTTGTGCCACTTGCAGTGACCCAGACACAGGAAGGTTCTAGAGATTAATCCCTGGCACCCTGGTGTTGCCAGCAGGAGTGTGGGGCTTTGACCATGGGTTACTCTACAGGACACCAGGCCTGATGGTGGCACAAGGGCTACATCTGCCTCAAAGGGAAAAAGGATCTTGGCTCAGGAGTTAGCAGGGCTCCTTTAGCAAGCTTGAAGTAGGAATGGAAGTGGTAAGGGAATCAACCAGGCTCACTTGGGAGGAGCGTGTGCACTGCACACCCATGTTTGAGTGACAGTGGAGGATGGAAGCAGTGCTGCTGCCATCAAGATGATGAAACTGTAGCAGAAGTAATGGGAAAAGCAGGTTTCTTGCCAGAAGGCTGTCCGACAAAAATGCTACCAAAGAAAGACACTTGCATTTGGGTTTTTTACAGCAGCCTTCACAGAGGGCTTCTGATGGGGATTTCTGAGGAATAAGACGTGAGTGCCTCTGCATTGCCATGCACAGTGCTGCCTCCCAGAATACATCAACCCTTCTCTGTTTTCTCCTTCTATCCCTATGCAGAATAAGGGGGAGGTCCAGGAATTCAGAGGCAACGTGGGCATAGATTGGGGAGTTCAGAGACACCACTATGTCATGAGGTCACAGAGCTCTGTGTGATCTGAGGTTCCAAAGCTCCACTGTGTTGTTCAGTGCTCGCTCTGGGCAGCACTGCAGCAGCAGCAGCGTCAGCAGCAGCAGCAGCAGCAGCAGCAGCAGAATGTTGCGAGCAGGGGGGATCATGGTCCTGAGCCACTACCTCCTGCTCCTCTTTCTCCTGGCCCTGCAAGCCCAGAATGCCCAGAGTGCTCCGAGAGCTGGGCACGGAGCAGGTAGGCAGGCAGGGGCCAGCACATAGCCCTGGCTGGCAGCAGCGGGGCCAGGACTAGGGCTGGCTGAGCCAGGAGGCCACCACGGTGTGGGCAGTGGGGCAGACACACCAGGGGAGGAGGAGTGAGGGGCTGCAGCTGCTCTAGGGTGCAGTATGGGCAGAGGTTCCTAAGGAGCAAGGAGTGGGAAGGTGTGGGAATCCACAAAAATCAGAGGGGTTTGGGAAAGCTGCAAAAGGCAGGCCTCAGAGACAGCAGAACTGTGATTAGAGCTAAGCAATAGCCATGAGATAGGTCAGCAGAAAAATTATTTAAAAAGTAGAAAAGCAAGGACAAATAGAACCATAGTCTGTGTATTAACGCTTGTCTAGAATAACTCCAGAAGCTACAGAAAAGTTTATCTAACAAGATATTAGGAAGTTTGAAGCTTAATAATGGAGTTCTGTGCATTGTGTTTTAAGGCTTACAAGCAAGTATTGCATTTGAAATGAGCAGACATTGTTTCAACCAAAGGTACATCTGCTTATAGTGGTTAGATAGAACTACTGTCAATATGCTTTTGCTTTGTGTGATTGGTCAAAAAAACTTATAAACTAAGTTGTAACATTAGGTTCTTTGTCCTGGGATGCGAGCTGATGGCATCTTCCCATTGTCATAACCATGTAATGAGAGTGATGCTGGAAAATAAACAGCTCAAGGCACATTCCACAGAAGTCCATCCCATTTGTAATTTGTACATATACCCCAGGCCAGCGATAGGTAGGGGCAGTACAGGCCCAGAACCTCAGCACCAGTTATCCATCGCTCAGCTCTGGTTATCATCACTCAGCACTGGTTATCCAGCCTCCAGGCCTGGCTCCAGGGTTCACACACCCACAGGTCATGTGGGCATGCCATGGCTTTTCACTTCATGTGAGAGCTGCCAGCTCAGTGTCCCAAGGGCAGCCGGACCTCCTGCAGCTGTGAGAATACTGAACACCTGTGTGTGCCCTGTCAGTACCTTCCACATCCAGGAATTGAGGTGTGACCATGAGAGCAGTAAAAGTGATGGTAACCCCTTGTGTGTGCTTGGTTGTAGTTGTGGACACAGAGAGTGCTCTTTCAGCCCCTGAGCTGGAGGCAGATGCCATGCTGATTCCGAGCTGGTACCTCAAGCGTGAGTAGTCAGTCTCTATTGCCTTGACAAGAATGAGCACTCCTTTTCCCCATGTTATTCATAAGAAATTTACCTTCATAGCTGTAACATTCTTTTATAAATCTAACATAGGGAAGAATTATGACACGGTTCCTGAGGGATTCCCTGAAGGATTCCCTGATGTTGCAGAGGAGCTCCTGACAGCCTTGGATGAAGCCCCATCTGGTTGGTATATCCCATTCTGTTAACCCTGAGATGCTGAGCTTTTGCTTCCTGTAGGGATGTGCTGTATCCTGGGTAGCCAGAAGTGCTCAGTCAGAGTCTTGCGCAGGTACACTCCATTTCACACCTCCTGGAGTGAGCCATAGAGAGGGTCCAGCACAGCGTCTGATCGCAGCTGTGCTTCCAGATGATTGCCAGGGGCATCTCCAGCTGCTGCTGCAGTTGTACCATTACTGGCCAGAGCTGCTGTGTGCAGACATTGGCATCCAGATGTTGGGAAAAGGCCTCTGCTGAATTTGTTTTCACCTAACACTCAGCACAGCATGGAGGCAGAAATGATATCCCACAAAGTCTTGGCTGCCCCTGCCACACTCAGGCTCAGGGATGGGTTGAAGCTGGAGCTCAAGTATGAGTATGAACCAGAAGGCATTCTTTCTGTGGGTCATTTGCTTGATTAAGTCTTGGGTGGTTTGGGTCTGCATTTCATGTTGCATTGTAGAAAATCCAGCTGTCGATTCCTCTTGTCTTTGGAGACAGCGGCTCCTCACTGCCACTTGCCAGAATGCCCAGGCCATGGTACCATGCTTGTGGTAAGGGGCAGTGGCTTCTGGTTAAAGTGTCCAATGTTTTTTGTGTAGACACAGATTCTGAGACATTGCCAGAGACCCTCCCTATGGAAATAAATGACAGTGTTCCAGGCTCAGATGAAGAAAGCCAACCAATACAGGACACCAGCAAATTTGCTGTGCCTGAGGAGTATTCA